>NC_041215.1:122358865-122388782 GCF_002837175.3 Physeter macrocephalus | reverse complement strand
CAGCCGCTCCGCGGCATGTGGGATCTTCCCGGACCGGGGCACGAACCCGCGTCCCCTGCATCGGCAGGCGGACTCTCAACCACTGCACCACCAGGGAAGCCCCATAATGGAATTTGACTGAGGAGCTTTTCACTCTTATCAATTTCAAGTACCTCCTATTAGTTGTGTCAGCCCTCAACCTAGTTTTATTATTACTATAAGCCAATTTTTTCTCAAGCGTCTATGTTGTACTTACCCTAGTAAGTACAACATAGATGCTCTATTCATTCATCCAATCACTGATACGTGATTTAGTATTAAACTCTTGCTGAGTCCTGAAGACACATATCTGGCCTGGATTTACCTTTAGGAGCCTGTCTCAGACACTGCTTCTTGGCTAACCCAACAGCTATTCCTAATGTCCTTTTCACTCTCCATCTCCCACAGTGAAATAGTCATCTTTTCTGCTTCCCATGCAGCCAGCGATGATCATGTGACATTGTTCTGACCAGTGAGTTATAAGAAGAATCTAATGAGGAGGTGGTCCCAAAATTTGTATTTTTTTGATAAAAGACACCAAAGTGTCTGGCACTTCCCCTTCACACTTTCCTTCTGTCTTAAGCTAGTTGAGATCCCTGGTGAGGGAGAGATGAACATGAGGGAAAAGCCAGGAGAATTCCAAAGATGCAGGCTGTCTGAATTAACACTATTTCCAATCACTTTGAGATTCCCTGTTATTTATTTAGGGCACCATAAACCAGGTGAAGTTCAAGGGGCTGTATCTCATGGTCCACCTGGCTGTACCTGACATTTTGATGGGTTTCCCATCTCCATCTATCCCAGCTCCATCATCTTTCACCTAATTCTCTAGCAGGTTATCAGGTTATTATCACTTCTATTGGCTACTAGGAGACCTTGGGTTTCCCAAACCTTTTGGTATCATTCCATTTTTCCCCTTTGCAACCATTTAAAAAGAGTTTCATCAGGAAAGATGAAAGCAAAACAAATCATAACAGAATTCCACAGAAACCTGGCTTTAAATGAGATAGTATATGATAAGTTCCTGGCACATAGCAGGTAGTCAACAAATACTGATTGCTATTCCCTTTCTATGCCATTGGAGTCGAGGCTGCCCATATTTAACAGCTGAAGATTAGTCATGGGATCACGTGGATGGCATAGGCTCTGTGGCAAAAGTGCCCATTCATTTTCACTAATTTGACCTAAAGAAAACTGTTTAAAGACTTCCCTTTTCAATTTATAAGCCTTTCTCCTCTCACACACTCCTTTATGTGGTGTTGTGGAAAGAGCCCAAGACCACGAGTTAGGAGAACTGTGTCTTAGACTTGGATCTGCTGTATAAACTCGAGCAGGTCACAGCAGTTCATAGGCACTGTAGGAGCCTGCCATGTATCAGTCCCTGCTGCAGCCTGAGATACAGAGAGGAGCAAAGAGATGTGGTTTCTGCCATTGAAAAACTTCAGTGTCATCAGGAAAGAGATTCATGAACAAATAATGTCAACCCAATATTGTCTATGCTCTGATGGAGATACACATAGAACCAAAGGGCCCTGGAATTAGCCTTGGAGTTGGAGGAGGTGATGCTGGGGAGAATACTGCCTGATAACAAGGATTTAGATGAAGGAGGGGAGGCAGGCAGCACAAGCAAAGACCTTTTTCTCCTATGTAAGTTGAAACTATTGGATTGATGATTCACAAGATCTCTTATAGCTTCAAGATGTTATTCTATGCCTGCTTGTCTAGTTTCTTGGGAAAACACATGAATATTTGTTGTCCTGAGAGTTATCAGCCAAGCAAGAAAAAAAGAGTTTTAAGAAAGAATCTCTTCTGGTTGAACCTGAACACAATAATTCCTGAACCTCTTCTCTTGGATCTCAGATTTTATTACAGTCTAATGACACTTGCACAATTTCATTCTCTTTCATGAATAAAACTTTATGAAATACTTAGAGTAATATAATGGTTTTGTAGTGGCCATTGTTATAGTCCAGGAAAATACAAAAGCTTTGAACATATTGGAATACGAACGGTCTATAAACTTAATTTTTAAAAAGCCTTCTCTAAAACAAGGGACGTTGGAAATTACAAGATTGAAACTTTCCTCCTTCTACTTCTGGCTAAGGCAGGGTCAATGCCCTGTAAATTATATCAACGAGTCAGAAAGGGGGACTGGAGTACAATCTTCAGGAGAATAATGCCTTGTTCCATGTAGTATCCCTGATGTTTAGAACCATGTTTAGTGTATATTAGGTGTTTGGTAAACATCATTTAAATGAAGAGGTGGCTGAGGTGATCTGCTTCCGGACCACAAGCAGGTATCACACATCCAGATGGCAACAGCAGATCAAAATCTAAGCTTTACCGCACAATATAAGGTAGTCAGGGTGAGCTTCTCAACCTATGGAGACCCAAAACGTCCTTAAATCCCCTTGCTGAGTGAGAAGCATTGAATATAATTATTTCTTTAATCTATAACCCCTTGAAACCTTCTTCCCAAATATATACCGTTGGCATATAGGTTAGCAAATTCAGGCTCAGCACAGCCAGACAAAAGCAGCCTTGGCCAATGTTCAAAAGCATAAATCTAAAGATAGATCACCCTGCCAAAGTTGGCTGCTAACAGAAAGCCCATAATACATTTCTTATCGAATATCAGTTGGATTTAAGTTTAAGTGTTCAAATGCTACCTTGTTGATTGGCTGACCTCTGGTTTAGGCAGGTATTTTTATGCATGAGCTTTGTGTAAACCTGGAGAGAGAAAAGAATAATGTGTTACTGGGTGAGGGTTAAGAAAGTGACTTGGCCTGGGTCATTCTGGGATTCCCCAGGGACATTGGAGAAGGCCCTGCCATACATTGTCTAATAAAGTCCAATAAAAGGGAGAATTAGTCCTGGTGTGGTGTCAGCACAGCTACAAATTCTTGTGCACTAATAAAATAATAGGATGTTATTTATTCAACCGTGCTGGTTGCTTCTGAAATAGTATGAAAATAATATCATTGATACATATATTTGACTACTAATACATTATTTTCTAGAACTATTAACTGCTTTAAAACTGGTGTGCCATAATACAGTGGAAAGAGAGAGTGAAATATTTCGACTGATTCCAGCAATTAATTTAAGGCTATTCTGCATATTTTAGAATTAAGAATTATACTTTAGAATAACTTACAGAAAAAAATTAAAATGAGACAGTGAGTATTTTTGGACTTAATCACTCAGTCTTACAGGTGAAATTTGGGTCACATTTTTCAAGAATAGAAATTTTAGTCAACATTTAAAATGTCAATCTTTCATAATTTTTTTACCTTTGAATCAGAGGAACAAAAAAGTATAAGCATTTATTGAATTCCTACTTTGAGCAGTACACTGTACTAAATACTTTGACACGTATGGGTTCATCGAACCATGATCTAAATGAATTGAAACAGGTTTGCTATCTTCTAGTCCAGACCTACCATCTTGGAGAAAACTATAAACCAAGTTCTAAGAATAGGAAGGTGTGGTGGAATTTGAGAGACGGGTAAATTATCCTTCTCAAACGCTCTGGAGTAGAGAATATTGCTAGTATCTTGTGTTAAAAGACAATAGCTTAAGCTGTTAAATGTAAAAACAATATCATGGCAAACAAAATACATCATTATCTGGACAATTAAAAGGGAATAAGGAAAGAGAAAGATGTTTTCACTCAGTAAAAACTAGAGAACAGAAAATTCCAGAATTCTGTTTTTAGTGCAACGTTCAGAGTGGTTTGGTTTATAGGAGGGTTGAAAACAAACCAGATTAAGAAAACAGAACAACAACAACAAAAACACATAAGAGGGAGAAACTGGTGTAAGAAAAGATCCTGCTAATGTAGCTGGAGAGAATTTGTCCAGACCAAGAGGTCTTAATGAACCCATCCTCCCCAGAGTTTACTCTGTCAACCTCCTGGTAGCCAGGGGACTGTAACAAGTCACCATGAAGTGCTTTTGGACATTTTTCTGAGAAGCCAGCAGATTAATGTTGGGCAAAACTTACCTTTATATCCATAATTTTGTATCCTTTTTCTTAAAGAGGGCTCCCATTATCGTATAAGCTTCAGGTCTCGCAAAGCTTGGATCTTCCACTGGGAGGGGCAGAAAACAATCTCATCAGCCAAAAGGCTGTGCCTTAAAAGACAATAGGAAGCAGGACCAGTAGGATAATTTGCCAAGCCCAGTGCAAAATGCAAACACGGGGCTCCTTTTTCCAAGTCTATGAAGAATTTCAAGATGGTGGCAACAGCCTTGAGCCATGTGCTGGGCCCTTCCTGGCACAGGGCCAATGAGCCTGCACAGATCCCACACCCAGGAAACCGGCCTTGACAGGAGGATAGTGCATGGTTACACTGTATTTCTGGTCTTCTGGTCCCTGGCTCAGCAATAAGGACCTGAGGCTTCCACTCCCAAAGTCAGCCATCTGGGCGGCAGGTTTATGGCTCTGGCTTCTACCAACAAATGGCCTCAGCTCTGCCCTCTCTTCCTTGCCTCTACCTCCTGGCTCTATTGTGCATTTTATACTTCTGTTTCCTACTGTTTCTCACATTCAAATGCTCTGAGAATGGGAAGGAGGGAAGGAGAGAGAGAAAGAAAAAGAGAGAGAGAGAGAGAAGGGTTGATCAGGTTCATTAATGGTTATCCAGCGTGAAGCACCCTGTTGGGTGGAATTCTCATGTGCAGCTGATTCATGGATCGCTAGACAGAGTATAAATGGCTGCTTAGAGTCAGGTGACAATCTCGGTCTAATTAACTTGTGCCAAGGGCTGTGGTGTCATATAGTGAAAAGCATGATTTATCTGTTTCCATTTCCGTCACTTAGAGCTGTGCACTGGCAGCAAAGGAAAGCCTCTTGTGTGGGCAGGATGGCTGGCCGACATTGGACCCATTCTGTCCCACTCAAGATGCACAAGGTCCAATGCGATGCTCCTGGAAAAGTATTTAAGTGTATTGTATATTGCAGCACAAAAGTCGACCTGTGCAAGTTAAAAAGTATTGTGTTCCCAAATTGGGGTGATGTGAACATTGGAAAAGTAGAATGTGAGGCTGGTTCCCTCTGAGAATCTCACTCTGCTTCCTTATCAGATTCCAGCTTTCTGCAAAGGCATTTTCCAGTGGGCTGTAATTGCTTGCCGGTAGACACTTTGTACGTTCGTAAATCTTCACTAGCACAGAAAAGTAAATTGTGTTGTGTTTGAGAATTCTTTGGATGGTGAGAGGCATACAGGGTGAGGGGAGGGGCTGTGTCCTCAAGGTGAGAGTCTCTAGTCAGAGCACAAGGGTCCTAGGAGAGGGCAGGGCAGGCAGAACCCAGCTAAGGAGGCCTTGAGCAGTGATGAGATGCCTGCAGCCAGCTGTCCCATAGAAGCCACTGAGAAGCCGCCATGGGGTGACAGCATGCTACGCGTCATTGCGTCTCAAACTGGTTGAGCCTCAAAATTCCCAGAGTAGGCTTCTGCGAATAGAGATGTTAAAAATAAAATTTCAACCACAGCAACATAGGGGTAGTTAGGAGCCTAGGTCTGGAGTCAGTTAGTTCAAATCCCAGTTTTAGGACTTACTGTGTGTCTGATCTTTGTGTTTTCATGTTCTCATCTACGAAATGTAGGCAATAATCTTACCTTTACTGTAAGGTCTTGTGAGATTGAATGAGAAGATGAGCATGCCAGCACAGTACCTAAAACTTTGGGAGTACCCAGTAAATCCTGTTTGTTTTTTAACATACTCATATCACATGCATTATGTACTTACGGATGGAGGTATTTATACACGTATATATACAGAAGCACAGGTAAATTACATTAAGGTTTAATGCACCATTGGCAAGGGGATACTTTGCTATAAAGTTTCTTTTGAAATCTGCTCTTGAAAGATGAGTGGAGTATATACTCCAACATGTGTTAAAAATTAAGTTAGAATCCTAACGAAGGCATAGTTCTATAGGGAAGGACTTGAGATTTGACAAACAATCAAAAGGTAAATCTAATTAATTTTAGGGGAAAAATATTCAGAAGCTACAGAGATCAAGTCCCATATTCCCAAGCATAGGGAGGAAGAGAAGCCCAGCAAACATAATGACTGTTTCACAGGCAAAAGCAACACTAATTGAGTGAGCTACCAGGCAAGAGGGGAGAAGTAAGACCCAATCATTTCTTTCCGATTTATAATTACAGCTCTCGGGACTGTCATTCCTGCAGGGCATGGACCATGTCTGTTTCACTCCCTGGAGCTAGATCCTTAGGCATCACCATGTGCAGATTAGCATTTAATAAGTGTTTGTGGAGATGACTGATTTTACGGCCAGTGCACTTGGTAATGTAGAGCAGGCTGTGTCAGTAGTAAGAAGTTTTATTTTCCTTCCAGTGGGAACCCCTTCTCTGCTTGACTTTTCTTGTTGATTGTAAGCTCCCTTGGGCAGGAAATTTGTTTGTCTGTATGTTTATTAAGAGGCATTGAACAAATTGCAACAAACTACACAGTGATAACAGTGAGTAAAAATTTCATGAGATGCTATCAAATGATTCATTAAAAGAAAGATCCAGGATATTACCACCAACTGCTACATTAACTAGTCATGACATAACAGCATCAAAATGCTAATTAGGTTGTCTGGCATGATTTGTTATTAAAAAAATCAACCCAATTTTCTGTAGTTCTTGAATTTGGATAGTTTTTCCAATCCTTATATTTGCTTCAGGGTTTATGGGGTACCATTTAGTTCTCTTCCTTTGGAGATAAACACAACTTTTGTGCATTCCTCTTGTCACTACTCTTATAAACCCCCAAGCACTCTAAACTTTCAGACGGAGGTCCAAATCTGCAGAATAGTGAATTGAAATCACTACAAGAGGATAAAGCATGGTGTTAGGAAGGTGCCAGGCAGAAGAGACTGTTCATGTTGTCCTCGCTTGGGATCCAGCCAGGGCTGACTGGCTGGTTGCTTGCAGCTAGACAAGGCAGGTGGTAAGGACTAAGACCTATAGCTCAAGCCATTCGTCGGGGTAGGCTAGGAGCTGGCAGAAGAACAATAATGACAGGCGTACACAGAGAAGGTTCTATCCATCAGGCCAAGTCTAGTGTTTGGGGGGCAGAGGTTTCAGAAGCAGTCAGCGATGGACAAAAATTCAAGATGAAAAACGGGGGTGCCTCATAAGTAAGACTCAGCCTTGGAAGGGGCAGATGCACTAAATTGTTTAACCTAAATGGCCACTCCAAACAAGGTCTAGGCTGAAGTCCAGCTATCGAGATGTTGGGGCCCACAGTGGACTGATGAGGAATGAAAAATAGACCACTTCTCAGATCTAGGACACTATGGCTGAATTGACTGCAAGATGACATACTGAACCCTAAAATGTTGATGCCAGCAGGGCTGACATGATAGGGGCTAGGAGCAGGGCTGAGCCTGAGATAGCCCAAGCGGTGCCACTGTGGAGAGGAAGAGACAGAGGTTGACAGCAAGCCTGGCCCTGGTTTGGGCAGCTTACCTAATCTTCTGCTTTGACTTCTGTTCCCAAATCTCCAGAATGATGGAAGGAAGAGACAGCAAAGCATAATGCTGAGAGCACATGATCTGGAATGGGATGGCTTGGCTTTGGCTCCTAACTAGAGTTGGCAGATTAGCAAATCGGTATAGGGCACTAAATTAAATTAGAATTTCAGCTAAACTATGACCAGCTTTTCAGTATAACTATGTCTCCAATATTACATGGGGCATATTATACTAAAGCATTATGGCCCCATGTAACGTTTGAGACATAGTTACACTAAAAAATTAGTCATTATTTATCTGAAATTCTAATTAAACTAGGTGTTGTCTATTTTTTCTGGCAACCCTAGTCCTAACTCTCCTACTTTCTAGTTCTAGGAACTTGGCAAGTTATTTAAAAAATGATCTAGCGCATAAGGTTGTTGTGAGGACTGAATGGGTTAACATATGCAAATTACTCCAAATAGTGTCTGGCACATAGTAAGTGCTCAAAATTAATTAATTTTGCTTTTTAAATTAGTACTATTACTATTACTATTTATACTACCGTCTGAGAGCCAGTCTGAGTTACTGATGATCAGTAGGATATTTTTATGTTTGTGAAGTAATGCAAGGCAAGGTTTCAGCAAAACTGAGAAATATTTTATTCGTTTGTTTATTCCCAACTCTCTTCCCCACAAAATCATAAAGGTCCTAGAATAAAAGAACAGGTAAAATAAACCCAAGGACAATTGCCATAAGACAAAAGACAATCACTAAAACGTTAACAAAGAGTCAGAGGGAAAACTATGGAGAGATTCTGGTTGAGGACATAGTTCTCTATGGTGGTCAAATACAAAGTTAAGTTCTCAGTTTGCTAATAGCTCTGGAGGATAAAAGAGATGGTGGGAAATTGGGAAATTGGTTCAATGCACATTCCCTGTCCCCTCCACATGTCCCATTGTATTTTCTTCTCTCAAAACTTGCTCCAGAGAGACTCTTGTATCCTAATAGCAATGTAAGTTAGTAACTCCTTGCAAGAGCGTTTCCACTTAAATGCATTGTAGAACACAAGGGCTTACTTTTCTGTTAGAAAGGTCTTCTGAGGTTAGTACTTTGTGGGGTCGAGAGAGAGTTTTGTGTTTTTGGTGTCAGTCTTTGTTTGGGGAAGTTTCCAGCCAGAACAGACAAGGTCCTTGACCTTGTCTACCCAGTCGAATCAACTGGGAAGGTTTTAAAAATCCAGAATTCCAGGCTGCAATTTACACCAAGTTTTTTCAGAATCTTTGGGTGAAGTACCCAGACACAAGTCCTTTTTAAGCACCTCAGTTACCCACCTTGGGTAGCCAACGTTGACAGCCATTGAGCTAGAAGAATATACATACCTCTGTGCAAACCATTTATATGGAAGACTAATGAGAAAAACATATAATCCAGGATATAATAATAACTATGATTTAAAAATTCTTACTATATGCCTGCTCCTACTTTCTAACCTTTACAGCATTGAGGAGTATATATTTTTATCCACATTTTACAATGAGGAAACAGAAAATTGTAAATAACACAGTAAGTAAATGAGTCCAAAATCAATTGGATGTATGACTCCTAAGCCAGAGCCCTTTCTAATAAGCCACATTGCAGAGAAAGGTGGAATCTGCACTTTATGTCCTTTTCTCAGGCCTTATTTTCATCAGTGCCTGATTGTTCTACTAGATGTCAGCACCTGGGGGTCATTCAGGTCTTGGGACCCTGTAGGGTGAGAGCTCTGTGGCTGGCCTTCACTCTAACATTTCCATTTCCCCAGGAGGCCTTTGCCCATCCCACCACAGACGAACCAGCCAGCGTAGAAGAGCAGACAAACATACTTGGGCTTTGTTGGACAAACCTGTCTGAAGACAGACTTGTGAATGATGCACTGGGTTCTCTGACTGTACTTAAATAGGGCTTTTGCCTGACAGGTTTAGCCAGTCAAGCAGGACTTGTTTGTGCCTGTGGCAATGAAAAGCTTGAATGAAAAGTAGGAGCAAAATCAGGGACCCACAGATCACTTCAGCTCTCATCAGTCACTGGTTAACTCTTTTTCCAGGGAAGCCCTCTTTACCAAAACAGACTACAAACACCGTGGTATTTTATTATTAGCTCACGCATGGAAGGAACTGCCGAGTGGATCCAGTTTTCCTATTAAAACTGTGACCTTCAAGCCTGTATGTATGTGCATGTGTATGCATTCATGTCTTCATTCATTCATTGTTCATTTACTCATTCATTTACCTACTCATTCATTTGATCACACAACCAATATTTACTGAGTGCTTTCTATGTGGCAGGTACTGTGTAGCTTCTGGATATTCATTAGTAAGCAAGACAAAAATGGTCCTGTGGTCATGGAACTAGTAGGATAGGGAAGGTGGGGAGAGCTCTCAGTGAACAAAATAAATTATATGTTTTCCCCATATAATTATGGTAGACACCACTAAAGGAAAAGAAAATGGGTGTTACGTGCAAGGAGAGATTAAAGTTTTGATGGTTAGGGGGGCAACAGGTAGGGAGGGCTATGTCTGGGAAATCTTCTCTGAGAAAGTTATATTTGAGCTAAAATATAATTTTGCAATTCAAAAAAGTTTTTTTGCATCATATTGTCATTGAATATTTACCTAAATTCTTTTTTTCCCCTCTTATCAAGAATGCCAACTGCACACACATTTTTCTTAGCCTTCCTACTTATTTTCATATGTAGGTTATGGAGCTAAGAGTCATAGATTGCTATATTCAGAAAAATACAGCCCAGCATCCCACAGAGGATCAATGAAGACTTAATCTTACTATTCGTTTGTATACATTAGCCTTTCGGCACCATTATTGTTTTATTTTGGGATGCTTTTTATCATTTCAGGGTGTGTCCACATCTATCACCCACTTGATCTTCACCAACAGACCTGCAGGGTACAAAGAGCATCATCTTTCTGTTAAACACTGAGAAACGATGATTCCGCAGAGTCAGTGTCTTGTCCAAGGTCACATGCTAGTGACTACCAGAGGGAAGAGAAGAGCTCAGGGTTTTTTTGCTCAGAGACCAGGATTTTGCATGCATAGTGGGGAAGTCCAAAATGGTCTGTTTCTCAACCCTTGCCCTTCTCCCGATGCTGCTTCCCCAAAGCACACACATTTCTCTCTCTGATTCAGAATATTTGGGGGAAAGATTGACTTAGAGGGTTCATTTCTCTTGTGTATTGCCATGGATCCAGGAGAATCTACCTGGCCCGTGTTCTGGCTTCAGCTCTCCAATCTACAGTTAATAAGTAGATAAACAAGTAAATATTTAAGTTCAACATGTATGTTTTGGTTGCCTACTGTCTATGAGATGCTGCTTTAGTCTCTGGGCATATATTACTGAGCAAATAGACAAGAATCCCTCCTCCAGTTTACATTCTCCGAGGGGAGGCCATCAATAAGTTAATCAGTATGTCAATATAGATAGCATGTTGGATGGTATGCTATTGAGGAAAATAAAACAGGGAAGAGAATTAGGGAGCGCTGAGGGGAGGGTGTCGAAATTTGAAGTAAGGTGGTCAAGAATGGCCTCCCTGAGAATGTCCTATTTGTGTAGCCATGAGGTCATCTGGTGAAGAACGTTCTAGGCAGCGGGCACAGAGGCTGAGGTGTTGGCCGAAGCTCAGGACTCCTTCAATGCAACCCACCCTTGAACTTGAACTCTGTTCTTCCAAAGGCACAATATTAAAAATGCTGGTTAGATACAGTTGAAATCATGTTTTTAGGGATTAAGTTCTATATTCAATTTCATTTTGGGTTCAATACTCTATTGTGGGCTGTCTAGAAAGCCAAACCACGATGAATAATGTTTCCATGGGAAAATGTTTTCTGGGTTTCAACCCGCTGACTTACAAATGAACTTAGGAACAGAGCTGGTTAGTAAGTTGAGAGCTGGTTGTATCAATTAAGGGGCAATTTTCCTACGGCGGCTCCCTCTCTCAGCTAGGATGGAATGACATTGACTGAGCTTCTGCCACACTTACATCCTTTTTCTGTCCTTATCCTCTCTATAGTCTCTTTGGTTCCAACCTGTATTTTCCATTTTCCCTGCAGGGCTTCTCTTTTTGCCCTTAGATCTTTGAATAATCCTTCATGAAGCCATATTGAAAGCCCTTGATTCCCCTTATTCTTCTCCTTTAGACAAGCTGCTGTCTATCTCACCTTAATTGTAGTGTATCGGAGATTTCCCAAGGCTTTTTCTCCATGCACATGGATTTATTTGTATTATTCACTGTCTGCTTCTGGCAATTGCAGTGCATTTAATACCAGTCATGAGCATTGCACCTGGAAAATTCTGAGCACCTCACAAATAGGTTAATGAGTATACATTGTATGTTTTTATGAAATTAATGACTACCCGCTCTCCATTAAATGGCGAATTCAGGAAGAGTCTTTTCTCTATAGGAATGCTACACTGTCTGTTTGAAATTGACTGTAGGTGTTCATGAAAATAATCAGCTAGGCTGATTTTCCTTTTCTCCTTCAACTCTGCCTTGCGTTCCTTGAAGGGGGGATGAATAACAGTTTCACATCTACAGAGAGGCACATTGGGAATTCATAAATCTGTAGCATCAGAATAATAACTGAAAGAGAAGTAGTATGTGGGGTACTTGTATACTGGAAAGACTATTTGGGATTATTCTGTGAATTTGCCTTTGGGATTTGCCTGGCTCTACATGGAAGAACCTTAGGTATACACCGAAACCATGGATAGTTTTTTCTTTATTCTCATTTTATTTACACAGTTAGGTCAAATATACCATTGTAGGCTGGTTAGAAAGCAAAACCTAGAGAATAATAATAGTTAACAGGTTGTTAGCACTTGGTATGTTCCAGGCACTGTGTTTAATATGGATAAGCTCTTTTACTTCACAGTATCCTAGGTGAGCCCCCAAGACACAGATTTTAGGTAAACTGCCCAAAACTACCCAAATAGTAGAGTCAAGATTTGACCCAAGGCAGTCTGATCGTAGGACACAAACTTTTAACTGCTACCTACCACTATTGCCCATGGAGGATGAAAGAAAATAGATTTGCCATTTTCTCTTTTTCCCTTTATTATGGCTTGAGACCCTTTTATGACCCTTAATGGAAAAATCAAACCCCAAACCACTTTATTACATCACAGATACAAGCCGGATACTGGTTCTCCAAATAGTGTGCATTAGTATTACCTGGAGGATTGGTGAAAACACAGAGTTCTGGGCCCACCCCAGAGTTTCACATTCGGTGAGAACCAATAAATTTCCCAGTTGAGGCTGGTGCTGCTGAGTAGGGGTGGGCACTTTGAGAACCGTTGGTTAAGCACTCCCCCCAGACCCAGACCCTACAGATTAGTAGCATTAATAATTATAACTGCATTTGACAGCGTTTTCCTGCTTTCAAAGCACTGAGTCTATAGCATCACGGTTCCTCACAACAGGGCCGGGCTTTATCCTGGGCAGATGTTACCTCCGTTCTACGGATGGGATAATAGAGGTTCTGTGACAACAACTGATACATTTCCTCGTTGTAGAGCACGTGAGTGGCAGACCTAGGACTGAGGCATTTCATTTTTCCCTCTACCCCGTTCATGCTCTAAGGAGAGACAAGCAACTGTCCGTCCCCAGCACACAGCTCACAAATTGGTTTGTTCACTCTTCTTTTCAACTCAAGCTTATAGGAATGAATGAGCTCCAGGGGAGGGGGAGGGGAAGGTGGAAGTCTTCTCTTGCTCAAAAGGAGAAACTGCATCCCTAGAGGCGAATATTTGGGCACAAGGGAGGGTAGGCCAGTTCGTCTGCGCAAACAAGATCTCGACACTTACATCCAAATTAGAGGTCTCTGAGCTTGACTTGGGCTGGCTAATATTTCTCTTCCCTTCCAGGTTTGCTGAGCTTATAGATATCAATTATAAGGCTGAGTAAATTACAGGGATGTTGCACTTTGAATTGTTGTAGCACTTTAATATGTCTATATAGGGATAATAAGGAGATTGTGAAAATCTGCTGAAGGAACTCTCACACATATTTATAGATAATTAATATAGTGAGCGGAAACTGAAAATCAGCACTGTATTTTTTAAAGCAGTAATTTAAAAATGCATTATGGCAACACATTAAGTTAGCAGTTATTCAACAAGGAAATGTGAAGAATTATTAAGCTAATTAAAGGTAATAAAAACAAGCGAAGGTATTGAGCATATAACTTTGAGATGAAAAAGAAAGAAAATCCTTTGTTTATTCCTACTTCTTCTAGGCAAGACACAGATGGCAGTTAATATATTGATAAGTTACCGGATTTTTATGCAATAAGAAAAGAGGGCTGTATAAAAATATATTCCCTGGAGAAGCACCAAAAAAGTACAAGAAGATCTTCCTGTGTAACTCTAGACACTTTAGCAGGACCCCTGTAAGCAATGTGTGCTTTCTCTTTCTCACCAAGGGATGAGTGATTGCCCTGTCCGGAACTTGATCTTGGAAAACTTTCTCCAATATATCTGATCCCACTCAACTTTCAGATTCTGCAGCCTTTTTTCTGATCTTTGGGCTTTCTTCCACTTCAACCTTATACGACAGAGAGTCGGGGGATGGTTTTTTATGTTACTCCTCACTTTGAGATCTTGTTCTCTGCATGGAACTACTACTGATATAAAATGGAACTACACACTGCAAGTGGTAAGCTGAAATTGCTGGTGAGAGCAGAAATAGACCCCTCTCTCCGACAAATGCTTCAGTTAAGTGTGTGCAGCTCTGCAGGGTTTATAATTCTCTTTGCGGAAAGATAAAGAAGGAGAAGGGCAGGAACACATAGAAGATAAGTTTAACTGGAGAATTAAAAAAATAACATTCGCACATGCAACAGAAGAATGTATTTATGTCCAGACATTTGTTGGTTGGTTTGTTTACCAGTTATTGAGGAGGAAAGGGTTGGCCACAGGAGGGAATGGCCAGACTCCAAATTAACCATTCCTGTGACTGCCAGCCTGATGAAATGGATTATTAAGTGCTTCTGGAAGAAGCCTTGGGTGTGTTTATGGCAGCACAGGACTTGGCAACTTCAAATTAAAGCTGGTTCATGATTATTAATTCTGGTAGAGGACCCTTGTAAAATTTACTGCTGAGCAAATTGGGGTTTGCACAGTTAAATGGGGGCAAAGCTCATCAAAGGGAGAACTGTTCAGCTTATCAGAAAAACAGGGCTCAAGTAGGATAAAAACTAGCAAATCACTAGTCTATCAAAAAAGTTCCAATTTGTCTGTAATTCTACACATTTATGGGAAGAATAGGTTAGAGTTGTATACGCAAGCTCTGGATCTTATACCCTAAAATAGCATGATTATTTTAGTTCATTAGGTTCTATAAAACTCTTTATGAACTCAATCTTTCCTAAAAATAAGGGGAAAAGTCATCCTAAAGAGCAATTTGATCCAGCACTTAAATTAAGAGAAGGATTTAACGTTGCAAGTTATTTGGTTGATGATTATGCAAATTATAAGTAAGATTTCTATAAAACTTTGTTCTAAGATTCTAAATAGGGGAGCATTTCTTTGGAAAGCTAGCACACTTTTATCAGCAAGGTCACACTAGGAATTTTAGGAGGACAAGTAAAAAATGACTTCCTCAAGCAGAAGGGATCCTTTTAGGTCATCAGGATGAATTGTTTGAAAGCTTCAAAGCAGCCTTGGTTCTCATTACTGGAGCCTGCCTTTACAAGAAGTGCCTTTTTTCAATTATTTTCACTTTTCATTAGAAGTTTTTGCAGTTGTAGCTCACCTCATTTAGTTCACTGAGATGTGATGCTTTCAATTTCCATGTTAAAATTTGTGGCCAATTGTTTGACATTAAACCTGGCTTTTTGAGTCTCTGATTTCTGAAGATTTTTGCTGCCCTTCCTCCATGGTAACCAGTTACTTTGTGAAGACTGACTACATTAATATCATTAATATAATTTGTAATTTAACTAGTCTCGATTATAGGAATTTTGTTCTGATAGGTTGTCCAGGTCAGTGTGTCTTCCAAGTGTGGAAGCATTCACACTCAGATGCCTTCTGGAAACAGATTCAACCTGCTTGTAAAAAGCCCCTTATGATCCAGCCTCCACTTTCATTATTGAGTGATCAGTGGGCTAATGGAACACTTTCTCTCATAAGGTTTTTCTAATTCGCAGCCAAAACTCTCCTCTGCTAATTTATCTCATTTATTTGGTGTGTGCACATTCTAGTTATTTGTAGCTTTTTATCATTTTGCCCCTCAGCTATTGCTTAGTCAGTTTCCTAGACTTAGCTCCTTTCATCTTTTCTCATCAGTCAATCACTTCCAATCGCCTCATTCCTTTAATCATCTCCTTTGAACTCAGTCCCAGCTTTTGGGTACTCAGGTACCCAAGGCACAGCACAGTGGTCCAGGTGTGGTCTCCCCACCATCACGTAGAGCCCTAAGAGAAGGAAAGAGGGATAGAATCTCAAAGGTGTCTTAAACTTGCTCTAATTTCCATTTTAAAAATAGTTCCACGTTTCCACCCTCTACTAGTGAGCCTCTCTGTTTTCCTTCTTCCCAAGCTTTTCTCATGCGATGTATTAGACGTACTAGAAGTATTAGAAGATAGAGTTTTCCTGTCACCACATGCCCCATCACAGACAGACTGCTCCCGCCTTTCAGAATTGGTGGCATCCTGGGACCTCAAACAAGGTCGTGTTTCTGTGAAGTCGCTCCACAGATGTATATACCACTAGCATATACAGACGATGACTTTTCAGATAAATTGCGCTTGACTTTACCTGCCTCCCCATCAGCTCTACAGAGCCTGGAAGGATACATATGACGGACTGATCACCAACAGTCTGGGCAAACATCAAAACGCTGGTGAACGTTGTTGTTAGATCCTGGCGTTTTCTGAGAAGATTTAGTAAATGTTCCACATACAATCTCAGTCTCAATTGAAGTAAACCCCAGGGATTTCAGGAGAGCTGGGCAGCACAGATGTGGGCATTTCTGTGACTGGGAGGAGGAGGAAGCTGGTCATTCTCATGTCACCTTTAATCCACACATCATCGGTGGGCCTGAGGTTAAGGAATGTCAAAAATGTCCTTCCAGCAAAAGGCAAGGTTCCCTGCAATTGTCATTTAGGTTGGAGCATGAGAGCTTTGCCACTCTTCAGCATTGAAAATTGGGCTTGCACTACATACAACAGGAATGGATCCGTCGGCTGTATATCGTGGGATTCTATTAAATCCACTGCACTTGCCCAGTGAAGGAATCCTATAGCTTTAGACCCTTCATTTGCTAAGGGATGGAGTTTTTCCTTATCACAGCTCAACGTCAGATCGCCCCGAATTGGAGCCTTAAGACTGTCAATTTGCACTTTCTGTTTGCATCTCCCCATCCCTCCTGCTGTGGCAGTGTAGAACTGTGACAGGAGATTGATATTGAAAGAGAACTCCCCCCGCCCCAATACATTTCACCTGCCCCCACTTCTGCCTTTTATTTATTTATTTTCTCCAAGACTTATTTTCCTTTGGCAAAAACCTCCAGGTTAATTTAACAAAGGATTCCTCTCTGAGCTTACCTGAGTTTCCTGCCCACGGGTGACCTGTTCTTCTACCAATTGAAATTTGTCACCGAGTGATTCTGAAAGTTGAACTTGTTTCTTTTAGTTACAAGGGAACAATGTGCCTTCAGGTCAATATGCATCCTAACCACAACAGAATATAAACCTCATTCTCAGACAGAAAGAAATGCATTTGTTCAAAGATGAAGAAAACATAAAAGAGGATGAGGCTAAGGATGGAGACAGTTTCTGGGCGTTCACAGGTAAGCTGATACTTTGAGATTCTCGGAGATTAGTGTTCTATCAAACAACAGAACATCTTTGGCAAGAAGAAACCTAAGGGATTAATGGTGAGGTTGGGGTGGGTAGCTAACCACGAGGGTATGGGGGACAGATGTGTACAGAGGGTGTAAAAGTCATTCTTCTTGGAGCTGCGAGAAGTTTAGACATTCTGGGGACTGAGCCAGCTAAATTTTATTTTAAGCCTCTCAAATCACAAGATTACAACAAGCATGGACAGGTTTAATTATAGTAGATGGAAGGTTAAAAAGCACACACATTTCCAACTAGTGGGCACACACACACACACACAAACATAGAAGTTCTGTATTTTTGTTTTGTGGTTTTTTTTTCCTGGGACATTCATGTTACTGCGAATTGCTTAGGGGTAAATATTTGTTGGAACAATAGCAGAATTCACTGGCATAATCTGTAAACAATTTGAAAATAATCAAAAGAGAAGTAAACTTTGACACTAAACTGACACCTTGAAGAGAGCAAATGAGAGAATAAAAACAGCATTGAAGAGCACAAATGGATCCTGGCCGATTCTAAACAAACACTATGTGTGTGTGTGTGTGTGTGTGTGTGTGTGTGTGTGAGCATGTGTGTGTGCACAAGCACGTGTGTACGTGAGTGTGAATTGAGAAATTCAGTCATGAAGTAGAAAAATAAATGAAGCTTCAACAAAATGCATTTGGGGTAAGACGGCAGATTGGTTTTAGGGATAATATAAAGGCAGCCACCAATATGTGAGCTGCAAAGTTGAAATTGGGTGGTGTTTTTTTTCTGTTCTTTATTACAGTGTAACAGACCATGCCACAACTACTGATTATTTTTTGATATTCCCCACAATTCTCTGCGTTGTCTGGATTCAGTTGGGCAGCTCTGCTGCAACTCATGGCAACAGCTGAGGTCACCTACTTGGCTGCATTCAATAGGGCACATCTGGGACCGGAAAGTCTAACACAACCTCCCTGGTACCTGGAGCTCTGGTGGGGACAGCTGGAAGCCTGGGACCTCTCCTCCTTGGTGATGTCTCTGGCAGGTTAACTGTGCCCTTTTACAGAGTGGTTCAGAGTCCACAGAGGGTAACAGCAGAAGCTTCCAGGCCTCCTAAGGGCTAGGCTGGTGTTGTGTCATTTCCTTCTCATTCTGTTGGAGAAAGCAAGTCACCAGACCAGCTCAGATTCAAGGGGAGGGGAAATAGAGCCCAGCCCTGTTGGGAAGAGTGCCAGCAGGTTCAGGCACGGCTGGAGTTGGTGGCCGCCATTTTGTAGACAGTTTCCCTCAGTCATGTAAACATATGGGGTCAAAAGGGAGGGGTCAGAAATCTGAACTCTCCTCTAGTTTAAAAATATGTAGTGTCTTCATGCATGAGACAGAGTTATAGTTTCAGTTCAACTCATGGGCAATCACAAAATCCTTCACTTCAGGTTTGAGCTGAGAAGTGAAATTCATTGCCTTCATGAGTTAACACTTCCATGTAACCCGAAAGCTTCCTTCAGCTCCTGAGACTCAGTGGACTGGGGTCATGGAATTGCTACTGTGTGGACAGCCTGGCCGTGAGCTTTGCTTCCAACTGACAAGTGGTCAAAGAGATTTAAATAATTTTAATTCTATTTTCCACTTTTACTGAATTTGTGTCAGTTGGATTAGCCAATCAATTTAGAAAGACTAAATACTTTAATGACTACTGTTCCATTCTTCAGTTGTTTATTATCGCAATTACATTGAAATAGGAAAATCTTATACTATTGTTTGGTTTACTGATATCTTTAGTCTTTATCTTCTTTCTTGTATACTTATATCTTTAGTTGAATAATATAAACTTAGTAAGACTACTTAATTGTATGATGAAGTTATTAGGACTTTGGTTTGGCTGTGACCTGGTCAGGATTAATTTTATAATACTTTGGGGAAATTCATCTTCCATTAAATCAATGCATATTTATTGAGTGTCTGCCATGTGCAATATAGTATATTTTTAAGGGCACAAATATTCTGTCAAGAAGTTGTATCATTTAGACAGGTCTTTTTGATACCAATCCATGTAGAAATCATGATTTTACATAATCATCAAAACAGATTGAAAGCTAAATATGTTGAAAAAACGAACTGGTTGATAAAAAATAAATCGACAAAAAGATAATATATTCTATGGCAAATACAAATGCTGCTTTTGTGTCTTTTCAGCGGTTAAAAATGAATTTTATACCATGGGAGGCCATAGATTTTCCTAGAGACTAAAGAAAATACAGAAAATAAAAGATTGCCAAGGGATATGTTAAACATAATGAAACTATTTATAACCTACAATTCTATGGCAGCAAATACTTGTAGAGTTGATATTGTGATACATTAAGGTGAGCTGTTTAATAGCAGGTTATTATTGAAAGGTGAAACAACCATGAATTAAAAAAAATATATGTAACAATCAACATTATTTTAATCCATCCCAGAGTTTCTTTTTTTTTTTAAGTGTGTTATGGGAAATGAAAGTAAGAACGAGCATAGAGGATAAAATAATTTTTAGAATTTTACTTATTAACTTTTAAGAAAAAAATAAAATAATACAATTATAAAACAATCTTTCCTATAGCCATTTAAAAAAAAATTCTAAAATCTTCATTACAATTCTAAATAATTTTCCCTAACAAGCAAACATACCTCAACATTTTAAAAGGTGAATTCTTTCATCTCTATCAGCGGTCAGCAAACTACAGCCCAAGGGTCACATTCTTCCCGCCACGCCCATTGGTTTAGGTATTGTCAATGGCTGCTTTCATGCAACAACAGCATTCTAGCTTTGACAAAAACCCAAGGCTGTAGACCTGCAGAGCTGAAAATGTTTAATATTTGGCTCTTTACAGAAAAAAGTTTGCCAATCCCAGATGCAGAATATACAATTTAAAACTTTTTGTAATGTAGTAAAGATAGAGGACCTTGACTCTGAAAGAAGATCGTGATATGAATGATTCCTATACTAGATTACAGTATACTATTGGATTCTACTCAGTTTTATTCTATTCCATAGTACAAGGTTTTCAAAGAGAATTGTTAGCATTGGAGCTGTGCCCACCCCACTCCAAATAAATCTTAGCTGGGATCTCTGTATATAAAATAAAGATGGCGGTTGAGATGCAATGGAAGTTGTGATGTTTAAGATGGGGGTGGAGGCCTTGGAACTCTGGCAGTTACACTGTTCTGTAAGCCCTCCTTTCTCCAATGAAACCCATGAAGCTTCCTGAAGAGACTTCTGGACTACAAGATTGCTTCTGGGTCAAATGGATGAAATTAACAAAATGTCAGGGCACAAAGGAATTAGAGCAATTGTTTTCTCTTTAAAGAAGAAGAAATCGAAACCCAAGGAACATAAATGCTTTACGCCAGGGCCTGCACCTGTTATTAACAGAACTGAGAGCTAAGACCAGAACTGAGTGACCTCCTTCACAATCCACATGTGCTCTGTCCTTTCCTGCAGAGAATGATGCAGAAGTTGGTATCACTTGGTGGCATGGTAACCCCAAGACCAGCAATATCTTCTTATAACACACTCAGACAGGTTAAATAGCTTTCTAAGCAGTGACCTAGAAAGAGAGAGAGAAGACTCAGATGAGAACAGAACCACATTTTAAAATAAAAGAAATTAAAGACGGCTCACTGAAAGTGAATTTTAAAGGAAAATTTTAAAATAAACCGATGACTCTGTCAAGTATTTCTCTCCTACAAATGATGTTTTGAGATTTCATATAGCCAGGGCTATGTTAGATTATATGAAGTTCTATTTATGATTTTTTTTTCTAATTTCAGATTAAGAAATGGTATAGAGATGGTATAGAATTGAGAAGATATAGAGCAGTAATCATTAACTCTTGAGAGAGAAAGAGAGATAGAGGGAGAGAGAAAAAGCTGAGAAAAAACTATAAAGCTATAAAATTAATTTAGAAGAGGAAGTGGAGAATCATTTACTTACTCTCTAAGGAGATTTAGGTGGAGAGAATTGAATTACTAAAGCAGGAATTTGTCAGGGCACTGAGGTTAAGAGCTTGAGCCTTATGACAAAGCTTATGGGATCTCAAATGAGCACAATGGCCATGGGCACCTAATTAATATCCTTTTCAATTTATGAAAGAGGCTAGAAAATCTATTTTGGCCTGGGATTTCCTCAGCCTTGCAGAATAGAGTTTAGTTTATTACATTTCTAATAATATTATTACTACTTCTTGATAAAAGTTAGAAGCAAATTAGAGCATTAACCATTACTACCTGTTATATCTTTTGAGAGGAAGATGTTTTTCAAGTACCATCAAGGATCTAATAGTAATTACTGAACCCTCGATTCCTGTTTCCCCTTATTTTAATGACTCTATCAATTTTACAGATGAAAATTTGAATGAAAACTTTAGGAAACTTTACTGGTGGGCATCCAGCCAAAATGGAATTGCCATGCTTAGGAGTCAAAGAAGATAATTCACTGGAACTCACATATATTTCTGTTTCTGGAGATACTTGTGTTTGTGTTCTATATTGATCTGTCCTTGAAAAAAATCTCATTGATATTAGAGGCAAAATTGAGTCAAAATACTTATAGATAATGATTGGCTTCTGCTTCTAGCCAATTCCAAATCCAAACATATTGGAACAGGGGTAGTAATAACCTGTAAAGAGGAAAGCACCTTAAACCAGGAATCAAGATTCCTGGATATTAGTTCTGGCTTCTCCAGTCTTTTGTTTTGCAACGTTGGATCAAAGTGTTGAATCTACCTTGAACTGGTTGTATTTGTCTATACAATATAGGTGTTTAAATAATAAAAATTTGCACAGAGCTGTCTCTCCTAATGATTACGTGATAGCTTCTACTTTATTTGGGTAACCCCCAAAAAACTTTGATTTTCTTTTTTAATTGGAAAACTTTACCATTTCTATTTTTTTTTGCTACGCCTTAGAAGTTTTGGGATCCTATAGATTTCAGGTTGGAAAAGACCTGAGATTACCTTGCTCAGTGGTTCTCAAATGTATGCATGTATCAAAATGAACTAGATCACCTATTAAAATAGTGAGTCCTGGACCATCTCCCCATCCCACCCGTCCACCGCCCCAGTTTCTGATTCAGTAGGTCTAGAGTAGTATCCCCAATTTGCATTTCTAATAAGTTACCAAGTAATATTAATGCACTGGTCCAGGGACCACACTTTGAGAACTACTGGTCTCACTCAGACTCTTTATTTATCAGATTGGAAAACAGGCCTTTCAAAGTTAATTGAATTATCCATGCTTACTCATCAAGTTAGTGGCTGAACCAGACCAGAAAAACCCTAGACTTCCAGATGCTGAGGTCAGAGCCTTTCCCAGGACACCACAATTCCCCACTTTGATTTTGGGTTATATGATACAGACTGAAAAATCCAAATGAATTTATTCCAATCCACACTGCCACTCAGATTAGGATTAAAAAAAAGTAAGAATCTTTACACTCCTGTGGAGAGGAATTTTTTCATTCAGCAACAAAGAATCCAAATACCCAGTAATTTTTTTTTTTTTTTTAATTTGTGGCCTACACTTGGGCCAAGTTTGCATGACAGAGAATTAAGGCTGAAATGGGGCAAAGAAGGCAAGATGCATTGCGGGTGAAAGGTTTCTGTCACAACAAAGACAGTTATTTTATTTTTTTTTAATTTGTGGCCTACACTTGGGCCAAGTTTGCATGACAGAGAATTAAGGCTGAAATGGGGCAAAGAAGGCAAGATGCATTGCGGGTGAAAGGTTTCTGTCACAACAAAGACAGACTAAAAGAAAACAACCTAGCTTGTTTCTACTAATACATTTAAAAAAAATATTTTCAGGCTTGAGTTTTAGTTTTTATTAATAATAGAAACTGAGCAGGTTTTGGTTTCATGAAAGATTTTGGTAGATTTGGAATCATATTTGTTTTTTTTAAAAAATCCCCTAGACCTTGATTTTGCAGAGATGAGATTTTTTTCCCAAGTCCCTAGAAATAAGCACAAACAATATGCTTCTGAACCCAATGAGGACCTTTAAAAGACAAATATGTTTCCCTAAATGCACTGAACTCTGGGCTTTTATAGCACATTCTTCATCCTTTGGACTGGTCCTTTGCCTCTCCTTTTCTTCCCAGTTTGTCCAACTACTACCCATCCTTCGGGGCTGAGTTTACATGCTCTTTTCTGAAACTCCAGAGGTAAAGGAAGTAAAGGACTTGAGGTGGCCCCCCTCTAAGATGGCTCTCAATCATCCTCACATTCTGGCGTTCCTGTCCTTGTGGAGTCTCTCCCCTTGAATGTGAGCTGAACCTAGTGATCAGTGGAACAGCATTTCTAACATTAGGTTATGCAAAGACTCTGGCTTCTGTGTTGCTTGCCCTCTCTTCCTTGCTCACAGTTGTCATGTCATGAGCTGCCCTCTATGTGGCAAGAAACTAAGGGGCTGGGCTTCTGGCCAACAGCCAGGAAGCAACTGAGGCCCTCGGTCCTACAACTCATAAGGCACTGAACCCC
Source organism: Physeter macrocephalus (assembly GCF_002837175.3). Lineage (NCBI taxonomy): Eukaryota > Metazoa > Chordata > Mammalia > Artiodactyla > Physeteridae > Physeter > Physeter macrocephalus. The sequence continues at coordinate 122,364,918 of NC_041215.1, read as the reverse complement.
CAACAAAGGTGCGAGTGTGCTTGGAAGCTGATCTTTCTGCCAAACCTGCGGATGAGACTGCAGCCCAGCAGTCCTGTAGCAACCTTGAGGCAGAGGCACCAAGGTAAACTGTGCCCAGATTTCTGACCCATAGAAACTGTGAGATAATAAATATTTGTTGTTTCAAGCTGCAAAATTTGGGGGTAACTTGGTAAACTACCACAGGGCCCATCACATTTATTGAATCTCCCTGTAGGCCAGTAGATCAAACATTTTAGATGGCAAGCTCTTAGAAATAGAGATTCCCAAACCCAGTCTTCAGATAATCTGATTCAATAGGTCTGGAATAAGGCCCAGAAATCTGTGTTTTAAACAAGCATTATGGTCTCTGGACTATACTTTTGAAAACACTCTTTAGTTTGGAAGCCATAAGCAACCATATTTGCCTTATTCATGGCTATATACCCATGTCTGAAACATGGTAGATTCAAAAGAAATATAATTGAATTAGTGAATGCATACTGATACACGATATAGAGAAATTTTGGATGGCTTTACAAAAATTTAGTTATATGGGGCTTCCCTGGTGGCACAGTGGTTGAGAGTCCACCTGCCGATGCAGGGGACACAGGTTTGTGCCCCGGTCCGGGAAGATCCCACATGCCGTGGAGCGGCTAGGCCCGTGAGCCATGGCCGCTGAGCCTGTGCGTCCGGAGCCTGTGCTCCACAACGGGAGAGGCCACAACATTGAGAGGCCCGTGTACCGCAAAAAAAAAAAAAAAAAAAAAAAGATTTAGTTATAAGTATAATATAAATAAGCAAATTAAGTTCTCTGTTCTCAGAACCCATATGTGGTTATCTTAACTTTTCTTAACTGTAGCTGTTTATGCATTTACACATGAAATTTCCCTTCTCCTTAAGAACTAAGACTGTATCTGATCCTTTTTATCCATCTACCATGACCCCATGGCACCCAGCAAAGTGTCTTGGCATATTTTTAATTCTCATCTGTACCTGTTTATTTCTTCCTCTTTTATTTGTTGTAATTTAACAATATACATTTTTTAAAAGCAGATAACTCTATCTTAACTTTTCACAAGCTCATCAACATGATAGTCAATCTATCATCATAGAAAGAATAGGAATTTTCAAATTATACATGCCTGGCTTTAAATTCCTGTTTCTATATCTAATAACTGAGGGTCCTTTGGCAAATCATTTAAATTCTTGAGTCTTTGTTTTCTTCTGCTTAAATGGTGGCTGGTGTTCTTGTGACATTTGAAAGAATTAATATACAAGAAGTCTTATACCTGGTGGATGCTTGAGTTCTTATCATTTTAACTTATTTTTAGTATACTCCTTTTTGTTTGTTTTTGCTTGTGCTATGGGTTGAATTACATCCCCCCAAATTCATATGCTGAAGCCCTAACCCACAGTACCTCAGAATGTAACTGTATCAGAAATAGGCCCTTTGAAGAGGTAATTAATTTAAAATGAAGTTGTTAAGGTGGCTTTAGTCCAATCTGTCATCCTTATAAGAAGAGAAAATCTGTACACACAAAGAGGCACGAGGTATATGTGTGCAGAGAGGAAAGACCATGTGAGGACACAGCAAGAAGGTGGATATCTGCAACCAAGGAGAAGAGGCCTCGGGAGAAACCAACCCTGTCAACACCTTGATCTTGGACCTCTAGCCTCCAGAACTGTGAGGAAATAAGTTTCTACAGTTCAAACCCCTAAGTCTGTGTTATTTTGTTATGGGAGCCCTAGCAAACGAATATATTTAATATCATAGTATGTTTTCATGCTGCTGTTTAATCATAGTCATGATTTTGACCGACTACATAAATATCATTGAATTGCAGTAGTTTATACCACAGTCCAATTGGATATTTAATGTTTTTGGTACTTTGTAAATAGAAATAGTTCTGTCAGGTCGGGCCTGTTTTCTAGACTAGCCCTCCCCTCCTTGTCCATAGGATAGTGATGGCATTCATACGAAGAGCTTGTTCCCTTTGGTCTGAGCACCAACCCTGATCTGAAGCAAGAGACAGTATTTAAGCAGCTCTAGTGCCTTCATCTTAGGCACTGGCTAAATTCACCTTGGCCATGGTCTGCTTCTGCCTTCCGGCAGCTTGGAGGACTGGGCTCTGTCTCCATGCTCCCTGGGCCTCTGTCCTTATTGTTGCTCTCCTGACTTGGCCCCTGACCCTGGCACTTTACCAGCTGGTGGTCCCTTAGATAGAAGGTCAAAGAGACAGCACCGTTAACTACCCAGACAATTTTAGTTCAACTTTTACTAGTCTTTTTTTCTAACCCAGGAATCAAAAAGATCTCATTCAGTTGTGTTCCGGGTATAAACTCAGGTAGGCAAACCCAGGAAAAGACTGAGGAATAAGTGATGTGCTTGCTTATGTGTCGTGGGAGAGGGAGGATGGCTGTGGTGGTGAAGGTGGATGAACGACCAGAGCTAAGCCTTCTAACCTTTTGATGCTTCAGAAGATGGAGTTCCAGGCCATGAAAAACAAGACCAGAAAATATTCCATCTCCTCAAAAAGTAGAAAAATCACAGACCTAGCTCAAGTTTCAACAGCAACCAGAGGGCTTTTGATTACAAATAAGGAAAAATATTCTGAAAAGACGGGTGGTGAAACATCATAATACATTCCTAGAGGGGGCAGTTGAATTACTGTAATGGTCGATCTTTAAAATACAGAATGTCTCCTCTGTTTAGGGTTATTTAAGTATAGTTGACTCAAGCCTGAAGTGGAGGAAAAAATGCGAGAACTTAGTAAAAGCACGTCAACCCCTGTAATTCCACGGTCTTCATGAATCAGCAGCCATTTCTCAGTGGGTTTACCAATTTCTAATAGTTGATATTATTTTAGGCTTACCAGTAGCTGATTCTTAAACATGCTTCAGGCTTCCAAGGCTGTGCATACCAAGATTTCTGGTAACAGCTGGAAATCCATAATTATAGTTCACGGGGTACAATGCTCATCTGGCAAACTCTGTAAATAAAGCTTAAAAAGCAGATATCTCATTTATATAAAGAGTTTCGCAATACTAGGAGATCCATTGCCAAGGGACTGGAGAACTAGCTTTTCTCAATTATTCCTTTTGATAGATCAGAAGGTAATAATTTATTACTTCCTGTGAGAGTAAAGAAATATATATATGTATTTTTAATATTTAAAGACTTGATGTAAAGAGTGAAATTTATCTAAAAATATTTCCCTTTTTTGCTCTTTCTATAACATGAAAAAGTAGTCAACTCTACATTGTTGAAACATCATCAGAAAGAAAATTATTGCTTGAAAGCAATTTCCTACAGGGATGTATTCCCCACAGTTTTGTTTTAAGGAAGTTTCGGGATTAACTGCCAAAGACTGTGAGGTCTTTTTGTCTTAATGTCTTTTTTAAATCGTTTGAAGTACCGTAAACCAACATGAATAAAATGATATGGGACTGAGGAATAAATAATTTTATTTTCCTAGGTGAAAAACAATCAGGTGTATGAGTTGCATTTGAAATAGGCACAATTTATAATTTAAGGTATGAAACAGTTAAAGTTTGCTTTGAAAAGCCACACTTGAAAACCCCCTGACTTCCCATTTTATTCCAAGTATTTATTTGAAAGTGGATTTTGGTGGAGAATATTTTAAACTGAATGAACTCTTAAGCAATTAATGATTACAATTCTAGTAGAAATGACACGATATAAACCCACACATACACCACAAGAGACATTCCAGTGACTGCTTAGTATTTGTGGTGGAGAGGAATGACAGCATGGTCTTCCCTCATTCCAGAATAAGCAATTAAAATGGTCAATCGCGCTCAATTCCATGCAGTATACTACTGGTTTAAGAGTAAAGGCAAACACATTTTCTCTTTTCCTTTGTGATATTTTTACTTTTGTTTGGTTCTGTACATGTTTAAACTAATTATTTAAGTACTTAGCACAATTTAAACAAAATAAACGAACCAGAAAAAATGCAATTTGCCTATATTCGTCACACATTAGGCTTACTGGCATCAGTCACTGTCAGAATGGCCCGGGGCACAAGCAGATGCAAAATCTGATTTTAAAATCTCGCAAACTAGATGATTGCCTGTTTCAGCATATGTAAGATCTGATTATTGTGCATACTTCTTTTGCAGAGTAACTGACATTACTATGCAAGCAAACCTGAGTCCATCTTTAAGCTTCTCTTCCATCTTACCAGGTCTTTGGACTCTCTGAGCTCCTTTGCTTATTACTTCACTTACTTGAACAAGTGAAAAAACCAAGGGATCAATAAAAGAAGCAACTGTTTTCTCCTCCTCCTCCTCCTTCTTCTCCTTTTTAAAAATTGAGGTGTAACATACGTACAATAAAATGTGAAACTTCAGTAACCTCAAGTGGTAAATTTTTGCATATATACACCTGTGTAATCACCATGCACATCAAATATCTACCATGTCTAACAATCCAGAAGGTTCCTTATGCCCTTTCCAGATTAATATACCTCTCCCTCTCTAGGGAGTAGCCACTATTCTGACTTTTATTGCCATCAGTTAGTTCCAAGTGTTCTTGAAATTTATATCAATGGAATTATAATGTTCCCTTTTGTGTCTGGATTCATATATAAAATTATTAATATTTTTAATGCCAATCTAATGTTAGTTTAGGAGAATGACAAGCAGAGTAATTTCTCCATGTTTCATTTTAGTTATTCTGTTAGTTTCTGCTTTATAACAAAGTGAATCAGCTATACATATACATATATCCCCCTATCTTCCCTCTTGTGTCTCCCTCCCACACTCCTTATCCCACCTCTCTATGTGGTCACAAAGCACTGAGCTGATCTTCCTGTGCTATGTGGCTGCTTTCCCCTAGCTACCTATTTTACATTTGGTAGTATATATAAATCCATGCCAGCCTCTCACTTTGTCCCAGCTTACCCTTCCCCCTCCCCGTGTCCTCAAGTCCATTCTCTATGTCTGTGTTTTATTCCTTTCCTGCCCCTAGGTTCTTCAGAACCAATTTTTTTTGTTTTGTTTTGTTTTTTTAGATTCCATATATATGTGTTAACATACGGTGTTTGTTTTTCTCTTGCTGACTTACTTCACTCTGTATGACAGAGTCTAGGTCCATCCACCTCACTACAAATAAAGGACCCTCCATACAGTTCTCCATAGTGGCTGTTATCAATTTACATTCCCACCAACAGTGCAACAGGGTTCCCTTTTCTCCACATCCTCTCCAGCATTTATTGTTGGTAGATTTTTTGAAGATGGCCATTCTGACCAGTGTGAGGTGATACCTCATTGTAGTTTTGATTTTCATTTCTCTAATGATTAGTGATGCTGAGCATTCTTTCATGTGTTTGTTGGCAATCTGTATATCTTCTTTGGAGAAATGTCTATTTAGATCTTCTGCCCATTTTTGGAATGGGTTGTTTGTTTTTTTGATATTGAACTGCATGAGCTGCTTGTAAATTTTGGAGATTAGTTCTTTGTCAGTTGCTTCATTTACAAATATTTTCTCCCATTCTGAGGGTTGTCTCTGTCTTGTTTATGGTTTCCTTTGCTATGCAAAAGCTTTTAAGTTTCATTAGGTCCCATTTGTTTATTATTGTTTTTATTTCCATTTCTCTAGGGGGTGGGTCAAAAAGGATCTTGCTGTGATTTATGTCATACAGTGTTCTTTCTGCCTATGTGTTCCTCTTAGAGTTTTATAACTATCTGGTCTTACATTTAAGCCTTTAATCCATTTTGAGTTTATTTTTGTGTATGGTGTTAGAGAGTGTCCTAATTTCATTCTTTTTTTTTTTTTTTTTTTTTTTTTTGCGGTACGCGGGCCCCTCACTGTTGTGACCTCTCCCTTTGCAGAGCACAGGCTCTGCACGCGCAGGCTCAGTGGCCATGGCTCATGGGCTCAGCCGCTCCGCGACATGTAGGATCCTCCCAGACCAGGGCACGAACCCATGTCCCCTGCATTGGCAGGAGGACTCTCAACCACTGCGCCACCAGGGAAGCCCCCTAATTTCATTCTTTTACATGTTGCTGTCCAGTTTTCCCAGCACCAC
>NC_041215.1:122357573-122358822 GCF_002837175.3 Physeter macrocephalus | reverse complement strand
CTGTCCAGTTTTCCCAGCACCACTTATTGAAGAGGCTGTCTTTTCTCCATTGTATATTCTTGCCTCCTTTATAAAAAATAAGGAGACCATATGTGCATGGATTTATCTCTGGGCTTTCTATCCTGTTCCATTGATCTATATTTCTGTTTTTTTACCAGTACCATACTGTCTTGATTACTGTAGCTTTGTAGTATAGAGAAGTCAGGGAGTCTGAATCCTCCAGCTCCGTTTTTCTTTCTCAAGATTGCTTGGCTATTCAGGGTCTTTGTGTTTCCATACGAATTTTGAAATTTTTTGTTCTAGTTCTGTAAAAAATGCCATTGGTAGTTTGACAGGGATTGCATTGAATCTGTAGATTTCTTTGGGTAGTAGAGTCAATTTCACAATGTTGATTCTTCCAGTCCAAGAGCATGGTATATCTCTCCATCTATTTGTATCATCTTTAATTTCTTTCATCAGTGTCTTATAGTTTTCTGTGTACGGGTGTTTCGTCTCCCTAGGTAGGTTTATTCCTAGGTATATTATTCTTTTTGTTGCAGTGGTAAATGGGAGTGTTTCCTTAATTTCTCTTTTAGATTTTTCATCATTAGAATTCATTGATTAGCTCTAGAAGTTTTCTGGTAGCATCTTTAGGATTCTCTATGTATAGTATCATGTCATCTGCAAACAGTGACAGTTTTACTTCTTCTTTTCCGATTTGGATTCCTTTTGTTTCTTTTTCTTCTCTGATTGCCGGTGGCTAAAACTCCCAAAACTATGTTGAATAATAGTGGTGAGAGTGGGCAACCTTGTCTTCTTCCTGATCTTAGTGGAAATGGTTTCAGTTTTTCACCATTGACAATGATGTTGGCTGTGGGTTTGTCATATATGGCCTTTAGTATGTTGAGGTAAGTTCCCTCTATGCTTACTTTCTGGAGGTTTTTTTTAATCATAAATCGGTGTTGAATTTTGTCGAAAATTTTTCTGCATCTATTGAGATGATCATATGGCTTTTATCCTTCAGTTAGTTAATATGGGGTATCACATTGATTGATTTTCATATATTGAAGAATCCTTGCATTCCTGGGATAAACCCCACTTGATCATGGTGTATGATCCTTTTAATGTGCTGTTGGATTCTTTTTGCTAGTATCTTGTTGAGGATTTTTGCATCTATGTTCATCAGTGATATTGGTCTGTAGTTTTCTTTTTTGTGACATCTTTGCCTGGTTTTGTTATCAGGGTGATGGTGGCCTTGTAGAATGAGTTT
>NC_041215.1:122309188-122357540 GCF_002837175.3 Physeter macrocephalus | reverse complement strand
GAATGAGTTTGGGAGTGTTCCTCCCTCTGCTATATTTTGGCAGAGTTTGAGAAGGATAGGTGTTAGCTCCTCTCTAAATGTTTGATAGAATTCGCCTGTGAAGCCGTCTGGTCCTGGGCTTTTGTTTGTTGGAAGATTTTTAATCACAGTTTCAATTTCAGTGCTTGTGATTGTTCTGTTTATATTTTCCATTTCTTCCTGGTTCAGTCTTGGAAGGTTGTGCTTTTCTAAGAATTTGTCCATTTCTTCCAGGTTTTCCATTTTATTGGCATAGAGTTGCTTGTAGTAATCTTTATGATCCTTTGTATTTCTTCAGTGTCAGTTGCTACTTCCTCTTTTTTATTTCTTTTTCTATTGATTTGAGTTTTCTCCCTTTTTTTCTTGATGAGTCTGGTTAATGGTTTATTAGGTGTAAGGTTAGGTTGTTTATTTGTGATGGTTCTTGTTTCTTGAGGTAGGATTGTATTGCTATAAACTTCCCTCTTTGAACTGCTTTTTCTGCATCCCTTAGGTTTTGAGTTTTCGTGTTTTCATTGTCATTTGTTTCTAGGTATTTTTTGATTTCCTCTTTGATTTCTTCAGTGATCTCTTGGTTATTAAGTAGTGTATTGTTTACCTCCATGTGTTTGTACTTTTCACAGATCTTTTCCTGTAATTGATATCTAGTCTCATAGCGTTGTGGTCAGAAAAGGTACTTGGTATGATTTCAATTTTCTTAAATTTACCAAGGCTTGATTTGTGACCCAAGATATGATCTATCCTAGAGAATATTCCATGAGCACTTGAGAAGAAAGTGTATTCTGTAGTTTTTGGATGGAATGTCCTATAAATATCAATAATTCCATCTTGTTTAATGTATCATTTAAAGCTTGTGTTTCCTTATTTATTTTCATTTTGGATGATCTGTCCATTGGTGAAAGTGGGGTGTTAAAGTCACCTACTATGATTGTGTTACTGTCAATTTCCCCTTTTATGGCTGTTAGCTTTTTCCTTATGCATTGAGCTGCTCCTATACTGGGTGCATAAATATTTACAATTGTTATATCTTCTTCTTGGATAGATCCCTTGATCACTACGTAGTGTCCTTCTTTGTCTCTTGTAATAGTCTTTATTTAAAGTCTATTTTGTCTGATATGAGAATTGCTACTCCAGCTTTCTTTTGATTTCCATTTGCATGGAATATCTTTTTCCATCCCCTCACTTTCAGTCTGTATGTGTCCCTAGGTCTGAAGTGGGTCTCTTGTAGACAGCATATATATGGGTCTTGTTTTTGTATCCATTCAGCCAGTCTGTGTCTTTTGGTGGGAGCATTTAATCCATTTACATTTAAGGTAATTATCGATATGTATGGTCCTATTACCATTTACTGAATTGTTTCGGGTTGTTCTTGTAGGTCTTTTCCTTCTCTTGTGTTTCTTGCCTAGAGAAGTTCCTTTAGCATTTGTTGTAAAGCTGGTTTGGTGGTGCTGAACTCTCTCAGCTTTTGCTTGTCTGTAAAGGTTTTAATTTCTCCATCAAATCTGAATGAGATCCTTGCCGGGTAGAGTAATCTTGGTTGTAGGTTTTTTTCCTTCATCACTTTAAATATGTCCTGCAACTCCCTTCTGGCCTGTAGCATTTCTGCTGAAAGATCAGATGTTAACCTTATGGGGATTCCTTTGTGTGTTATTTGTTGTTTTTCCCTTGCTGCTTTTAATATGTTTTCTTTGTATTTAATTTTTGACAGTTTGATTATTATGTGTCTTGGCGTGTTTATCCTTGGGTTTATCCTGTATGGGACTCTCTGTGCTTCCTGGACTTGATTGACTATTTCCTTTCCTATATTAGGGAAGTTTTCAACTATAATCTCTTCAAATATTTTCTCAGTCCCTTTCTTTTTCTCTTCTTCTTCTGGGACCCCTATAATTCGAATGTTGGTGCATTTAATATTGTCTCAGTGGTCTCTGAGACTGCGCTCAATTCTTTTCATTCTTTTATCTTTATTCTGCTCTGCAGTAGTTATTCTCACTATTTTATTTTCCAGGTCAAGTATCCATTCTTCTGCCTCAGTTATTCTGCTATTGATTCCTTCTAGAGAAGTTTTAATTTCATTTACTGTGTTGTTCATCATTGTTTATTTGCTCTTTATTTCTTCTAGGTCCTTGTTAAACATTTCTTGTATTTTCTCCATTCTATTTCCAAGATTTTGGATCATCTTACTATCATTACTCTGAATTCTTTTTCAGGTAGACTCCCTATTTCCTCTTCATATTTTTGGTCTGCTGGGTTTTTGCCTTGCTCCTTCATCTGCTGTGTGTTTCTGTGTCTTCTCATTTTGCCTAAATTACTGTGTTTGAGGTCTCCTTTTCACAGGCTGCAAGTCTGTAGTTCCTGTTGTTTTTGGTGTCTGACCCCAGTGGCTAAGGTTGGTTCAGTGTGTTGTGTATGCTTCCTGGTGGAGGGGACTGTTGCCTGTGTTCTGGTGGATGAGGCTGGTTCTTGTCTTTCTGGTGGTCAGGACTGCATCCAGTGGTATATTTTGGGCTTTCTGTGACCTTATTATGATTTTAGGCAACCTCTCTGCTAATGGGTGGGGTTGTTTTCCTGTCTTGTTAGTTGTTTGGCATAGTGTATCCAGCACTGTAGCTTGCTGGTTGTTGAGTGGAGCTGGATCTTAGTGTTGAGATGGAAATCTCTGGGAGAGCTTTCGCCATTTGATATTATGTGGAGCTGGTAGGTCTCTGGTGGACCATTGTCCTGAACTCGGTTCTCCCACCTCAGAGGCACAATCCTGGCACCCGGCCGGAGCACCAAGACCCTGTCAGCCACACGGCTTTTGAGAAGTCTGAGGTCTTCTGCCAGCATTCAGTAAGTGTTCTGTAGGAGTTGTTCCACATGTAGATGTATTTCTGATGTATCTGTGGGGAGGAGGGTGATCTCCATGTCTTACTCCTCTGCCATCTTGAAGGTCTCCCCCCTGGAGCTCATTTAATCCAACATCTCCACTTAAGAGATGAGGAAATGAAGACTCCAAGAGGTCAGCTTACTTGACTCAGGTCAGAGAGATTAAGTGACAAAGCTAGCACAAGCCTAATGCATTGTCATTATTCTATATAGCATCTTGTTATACTATACCTTATTTAAATATAAATGCTCATTTTTTGTGAGTGTACCCAAACTCATACGTCATTTTTTATATGTTCTTTATATTTCATGTGCATAATCATACCTTCTGCAAGCAGTTGCAAATCAGACCAAGTTATTTCTATTGAAGATTTTGATAATTAGATAATCAGCTCTGGATATGAAAATGGGTGGCCTTGAGCCATCTGGTCTTGATTGTAAATTAATCTTAAGAGGGTGAAGATAAATAAGATTCCAAATGAAAAGAGATTAGAAGAAGCTCACCATCTTCTGGTGTTAAAAAATAACACATACTCATTCAATTGGCTGTACAGAAATTTTGTGCATATTCATATTCTTTGTGTTTGAAGAATTTCATCTCCTATAAGAATCATAGACTATTAGACATCACAGAGTACAATTGCTTTAATTTTCAGATAACAAAACTGAGGCTGATTGAAGTTAAATGAGTTTCCTACGATCATTTTACTGGTTAGTGGAAAGGAAGGCAATTGCCAAGTGGTGGACACTTTAAAAAACTTATGCCAAGTATTTTCATAGATATTTATTTTTCATTATCTATAATATCAATATTATTTTCCACATCCAATCTCTGAAGAAACAGGTCTTCAGAAATATTTCTAGTTGTTGGGTCTCAAAAATACATCTGTTAATTCTAAGATGAAATCCTTTTTACCACCACATAAACTTGAGAAGAGGTGGAGCTTAGATTCAAATTCATGTCTTTTGATGCCCAATTTTTGGACATTATTTTAAATGTGGATATTGCCTAATGTATTTTACTTTTCAGTTAAACCTACTGATGTGATATATTTCTAAAGAGGTAATGTGGCAAACTGAATATGAACATGTGGCATATTATTCCATCTGTATTATTGGTGGAGGTAAGAACTGAGTTTGGTCTAATGTCTTTAAAAGCTCTGGTCAAACAACAGAAAATCCCTACATCAACAGATTATACTTAAAAGTAAAGGTCTGAAATCCGCTTTTAAACTTAATGTCAAATACAGCGTCTTTATAAATAATCTGTACTGGGGCAAAATTGTCACTCGTATTCTGTGTTATATTTACTATGTGAACTTTTTCTTTGGAGGACATAATTTAACCTATTATATATCCAGATCCGTGTACTAAACATGTGTCACAGGCTGCTATACTAGCAATTATTTTAAAATAGAGCACACATCTGTTTTTTCAAAGTCATCTGCTCTGCCAACTTGTGTTCAGTCAACATAAAATGAATTGGACTCCATGACCTTTCAATGAACCATATGATTTTGTTACACATATTAGTTTCAAAAGGATTTACTTTTACAAAGTCATTCTCTATGTGTAATACTATATAGGTAGGGGAATTTTAATGGACATTAAACATTTAGCGAAAGGCATTATGCATAATATTTTAAATAAAATATATTGATTATCTATGATATATTTTTCAACCAGATGCACAGCAGTTTTATATAGGAGAAACGATCTTTATCAACAGTGATGACTGGAACACGGCATGAGCCAAATCTCTCATCTAATTCTATATACATAAGAATGCTCTAGACATTAAATATTTGTGACAAAAAACCCTGCGTTTTCTTATGTGATTTGAAAAATGACTAGTTAAGTAATAAAAATATTTTGTTTTTAGAAAAAAAAATATACACATGCATATTGCACACTTGCATACACATATCTCAAGGATTACAACTGAGTGAAAATATTATGTAAGAAGGTCTTTGGTCATTTCAGGGAAACATCGCTTGCTTGCCAGTTTTTTGTGGGTGACCTCAACTCAGAATGACCCCTAATTATAATTCCTCAGTAAACAGATATCTTTCACTTAATCTAAGACATGGATAAATTAGGATATAAACCAAGAATTCCAGCCCTCTCCCATCATAATTAATTACATAAAGATTTTCCATGCCTATTCAGCCAAGGAACAAAGAGGGATCTAAAATGTTTTCATAGATTGAAGTGTAAGAATTCCCTCTTAGGTATGGGATACTTGCCATTGGCAAATAATTTTTTTTTAAAGTCAATAAAGGGTAAGGCTGGGTTTGAATCTGTTTCATCAAACAGTGAAGTGGTTTTCACTCCATGGCCATTATCAATAGCCTGAGAAGTCAGGGAGTGACAGCAAGAGGGGAAAATTATCATAGATTAAATAATAAGAAATTATAACTAATATTTACTGGGAACTTCCTATGTACTAAGAATTTTGTTTCTAGTATGTCTTCAAGAGCTTAGAAATGACATTTATAGGAAGGAGAGGAAACTTTAGAGAGTGTGGTTTCCAAGTGATCCAAAGAGCCATTTTCCAAAAAAATTTTAAAGACTCTCCAGTGTGATAGGACTCATATTTTATTATTGGTGGAATCATAAAACAGCATGGCAAAAAGCTACTTTGAATTTTAGTAATGCTTTTAAATGAATTTGTGTTGTGTAATCACAATAACATCTGTATAAATTTTTTAAAAAATTACATATATTTCTGTATGATATAAGCAATTTTATATAACTGATATACACAGATAGGGTGCAGATACATATATTTATAGTACATATAGATAACTATGTAATAATATACTTATATTTTTATGATATAATACATGACAAATACATGTAATGCATAACCATGTATTTCAATGAAATATTATTTATCCAGTTATTCTACATTCAGTCTTAAAAAGTATATGAATGACTATGCCTTGAAATAACCTTGAGGCCATCCAAGGTGAGAACCACTGTTTTTTTTTTTCCTCAATTGAATGTTTTTCTATTTATTTTATTTATTTATTTATTACATCTCCATGATTTTTTTTAATTCAATTTTTTATTTTTATACAATTTTAAAGGTTACTTTCCATTTATAGTTATTACAAAATGTTGGCTATATTCTCAGTGTTGTACAATACATCCTGAGCCTATCTTACAGCTAATAGCTTGTACCTCCTACTCTGCCACTTCTATATTGCCTCTCCCCCTCTGCCCACAGGTAACCACTAATTTGTTTTCTATATCTGTGAGTCTGCTTCTTTTATGTCATATTTACTAGTTTGTTGCATTTTTTAGGTTCCACATATAAGTGATCTCATACAGTATTTATTTTTCTCTCTCTGACTTAACATAATGCCCTCCAAGTCCATTCATGCTACTGCAAATGGCAAAATTTTGTTCTTTTTTTTTTTTTACAGCTGAGTAGTATTCCACTGTATATACACTACAGCTTCTTTATCCATTCATCTGTTGATGGACACTTAGGTTGTTTCCATGTATTGGCAATTGTAAATAGTGCTGCTATGAACATTGGGGTACATGTATCTTTTCAAATTAATGCTTTTGTTTTTTTCAGATATATACCCAGGAGTGGAATTGCTGGGTCATATGGTAGTTCTATTTTTAGTTTTTTGAGAAACCTCCATAGTGTTTTCCACAGTGGCTGTATCAATTTACATTCCCATCAAGAGTGTACGAGAGTGGTTGGGTGTCTGCTTGCCAATGCAGGGGACAAGGGTTCAAGCCCTGGTCTGGGAAGATCCCACATGCCGTGGAGCAGCTAGGCCCATGAGCCACCATTACTGAGCCTGTGCTCTAGAGCCCGCGAGCCACAACTACTGAAGCCCGCACACCTACAGCCCATGCTCCACAACAAGAGAAACCACCACGATGAGAAGCCTGTGCACTGCAATGAAGAATGGGCCTTGCTTGCCGCAGCTAGAGAGGGCCTGCGTGCAGCAACGAAGACCCAACGCAGCCAAAAATAAAAAATAAATACATAAATTTATTAAAAAAATAAAAGTGTACGAGAGTTCCCTTTTCTCCACATCCTTGCCAACATTTGTTATTTGTGAGAAACACTCTTTTTGAAGGTGGAATTTTACTATAACTTGGTGCCTTGTCTCATCAATTCATGTACAGCCCTGACAAGGTGCAAAACGTGTTTTCTATTTTGCTAATTTCACAGCTATTTTGTTGAAATTTTTTGCATTATTCTTCTTAGGAAATGTCAATGTCATTCATTAAAGGCTTCCATTCTCACATGAGATAGGCTTTCCCTTATATTAATTCAATTTCCACTATATCTTAATATCTCCATTTCTATATTTTAAAAGTATATTTTCTTTTTAATAATGATGTTGAAAAGACAGGGATTTCTTAGAATCTTTCAGTATTTCTACTTTTTTTTAAGCTTCTTTTGTTCAACCAATCAGGATTTTCTAACTATATGTGTAACTATATGTGTACAAAAGCATTATATTTATGCAGCAAATATAATTTCCACAAAGATTATCTTTCTTGACCTTCTCATAATTTTCTCTTTGGAGAGTTTAGTTTTTTAAGGCTACTGAAATAGGCTTTCTTAAAATTATTTCTCCTATTTATTTTCCAAAAAAAATCCTTACTTCTATCTCTTTATGAGCACTTCTTTTTAGGTTGTACCTCTTACCTAAAGTTAAATACTGAATGTCAGTATATTCTGATTTTCCCTGAAGAGTAGCCCATAGCTCTTCTCCACCTCAGTAAAGAGTGTAGACTTTAAATAAATAGGTAATCAATGTACATAAGTAAATGTTGTTCTATGGAGACCTTTTAAAGTAAAAAGCACTCTCGTATACCTGGAGAGATTCAATTATCACCTGGTTTGAAAGGCAAATGACATGATCAAAGTCACAGGATCCCAGAAATAGAAAGAACCTTGGAAGAAAATTTAGTGATGGATTTCAGTTTATTACTTTTGGAGTCATGAAGAACAGATCTATTCTCTCTTTCTTGTGATAGTCTTATAAGAATTTAAACCCCACAATCATGTCTCTTTTCTAGTCTAAACACCCAATCTTATATGACACGGTTGCTAATTGCTCCCCTCAAACTCACTTTAGTTAATCACTGAGGACTGAATGAAGCAAATGTATCAGGAGTGGTTGGAGAGTAGCAGTGTAGATAAGGACCATCACCTCCTTTATCTAGAAACTAGACCACCATTAAGGCAATCCAAGAAAACATTACGTTCTGTGGCAGACGAATCACATCATCCACTAATTATGATCTTGTTAGCCTCCCCCCTTTCACTCTGTACTTGTGCAGTTTCCCACCCATCCCCCCAAACCCTTCTTCCATAAAGCCCTTGGATTTTCTGTTACTAAGAAAAGAGACGTGTACTTTCTTGTCATCTGGGAGTTCTTCTGAGACTGGGGAAGGTAATTTTCTAGGCCACAAGAGGAAGGAAGGATTTCCATTCAATTCTTTTGAACTTGAAACTCAATTGATAGGATAAGAATGAGAATTAGAGATACTTTGTTTGGTCATCCCTTCAGCCCACGACCTATTTGAATCAATATATCTTGGATTGTCTACATTAGAATTCTGAAAAACATAATGCATTCAGACTTGGGTTTAGATTTTATTTCATGGATCCATGAGAAATGATGGTTGTATATTATCCTGAGAATCTAAGTGGTTTTCCTGGTCAGTCCTGATGATTTAGCACTTTCACCCTGCAAAACTCTAATAAATAAAATCCCTATGCCTGAATGATTTGATCTGACATCGTGAGTAAGCAAAATGTCTTCATAATTAATTGTATCCTTCCCAGGCTTCTCTATTTCTGCAGCATATAGGTACAAACCCACACATTAATTTGTGCAAAAACTTTCTAGTGTAAATGTGTACATGGATGTATAAATACATCTGTACAATAGAAAACTGTGCTTTAGCTGTTTCCTCCTAATTGTGTATTCAGTTTTTTCTTGCCACTTAGAATTGAATATCTTCTATATTCATGAAAATTCTGTGAAGCATATTTGAAAATTCATTTACTTTCAAACACATTGAAATGTATCTCACTATTCTCATATTTGTGTCATCCATAGCACTATGTTTTTATTGCCACCTGGGATTACTTAACAATCCAAAAAAGGAATGAAAGCAATATGATATCTAATTATTCCACTGGTAAGGAATGTTTGTATCAAGCAAGCATAAATGATTCTCATCATGAGAAAATATGTTTAATGTGAAGGTTAATATCTAAATTGGGGGGGGCGGTGGGAGAGAGAGAGAGAGAGAGAGAAATACACAGGGGTTGAAACTGAGATTTATTAACACTTGTAAAAACCCCACTAAAATCCTTCAATTTATGGCAGTTAAGCAAATTTACATTCTGGAAACACTTGAGATTTCACATCTAAAGCAGATCATTTGATGTTTTATGAATTATCAGAGGTCTAAGAGACAGGCACTTACAGCATGGTATCACGTTTTATCGAAGACCTGATTTTCATATTCATCTGAGATCTTATTTTACTTACTGCTTTCGACAAGAGTGATTTCAGGGAAATACTCACTTTTTTATAGTGTTACAGGAGAGAAAATAATGGAACAGGAAACTGTAAAAAAAAAAAAAAGCTACCTGTCCTTCCTGGCAATAATGTGAAGAAGTAGACATTTATAAGATTAAATAATCCAAACAAATATATGGGATTTAACATTAAATGAGAAGAAAAAGGAAGACTTGGCTATAAAGGGTGATTTTGGAATAAGATAGCATTTTCTCATTTTCTTTATTTCTTTGGGTTCAGCAGAAAATTAGGAGAACATATGCTGATCCATGATTTGTCAACATTGCATTAGGAATATTTTAATCAAGAGGCAAGGCATTAAGCTAAATTTCCTGGAAAAGATAAAGACAAGCTAACTCGAAGTCTAATGTACCTTTGCTTCAACAAATCTGCCTTTTTAAGAAGGATACCTCATAGCATCCAAATATTTGGATGAAAATCATATTGTTTTGGGGGTTTTCAAAGGCGGATTTTTCAAACTCCCATATGTAACGGCTTAAGCCTTTGGGTTGGTCATATTGTTGCCTAGCCATTTTGGAGATTGAGACAAAAAATTCAGAAAGGTTCATCCTTTCTTTATTTAAAATTATGATATTTCATTTATCATAGATTTGTGGCATTAATTTTGAGTTTTTAAGATATTGCATTAAATTACTATTTATGTTGATGACTGAGACTCTGGTGCCTCCAAATTTAAATTTTGTACCTAAGATAAGTGCCTTACTTGCCTCATCTAGAATGTCACATTTTGGAAGATGTCATTTATACATAACTTTATTCTTTCATTTTATAGTTGAGGCTCATCCCCCCTTCGACCCCTACATTCTCAGTGGACTTAAAGAACAGATAATTATAATACTTTTTTGTAAGCATTTTTCTCATGCTTGGAGGTTAAGTCTTCCTCTAGGGTTTGTTCTTTGTTCTATGTTGATAGACTTCAGAATCTTTAGTTGTTTCATATTTTAACACTTCATTTTTTTGTCTCCAAAATAAATTTTCTTCACATTTCCCAGTTTCATGCTAGGGGAAAGATCTGGTCTTAGGGCTTTTACTTTTTTGCATCTTTGTGTTTTACTTGATTTTTAAAGATTGTGCCAGGTGTATTTATTTTCCTTGCTCATTTCCCTCCCTGTAGTTAGAGGGAGGGACAAGTAGTCAAGGCTTCCTTGAGGAGCAGGTTATTGGCCGTGGACTTCGTGTGCTGAGTAAGGTGGTGTGAGTGGGTGTGTACGGGAGTGGAGCTCAACAAATCAGCACTGTATGAATATTGTACACACACGTATCAGGCTTTTGGAGTGAGACTAATCCTCATTCTGTGAGCTGAGACTCCTTAGTTTTAGATACTTAACAACAACATAAGTTTAAAATATAAAAAGCCATCTGATACTGGTCTCATCACACTTTTGCCTCTTCCCAGAGATTTCAGAAATAGAGGTTCACTGGATTCAGCAATAAAAAGTTTGGGGGGAAGGATGAAAGGGGAAGGGCTTTGACTGTCACCAAAGAAGAAGAATCTGTGACAGAAATTCTAAATCTTTTACTGCCAGACTTATGTATACCTAACTTTTCCCTGTTTTCATTCTGCAAAATTTGTTCTTCAATACTCCAGTTATTCCCATTCAACCTTATTCTAGTTGTAGTTACAACTAGATTGCCAATTGTTTTGGCAATTTACTCAGTCACTTTGGATTTCATTGTCTCTTTTCCAAGAATCTGGAATTTCCTTTACCCTTCAGAACTTAATAAGAACCTTCTTTCTGTTGAATACTTAGGTCACTGATAGAAATGTTAAACAACCACAGGTTCAGAGCTGACCCTTGAGGAACCGTGGCACCATTTGTTGTGTGTCCCTAGGTTGACACTGATCCATTGATAACCTCTCTCTGTGTCTGACTTACCAGCTGGTTTTCTACTCACTTTATAACTGAACGGTTCAGACCTTGTTTTTCCACTTAATTGATGTGTGTGTTGTGTGGGGAAGAATCAAAGACCCTGTTAAAACTTAAGATTGATTGTATCTCTAGCTTCCTTTGGTCAATCGAACTCCCACAAGGATATCAGCCTGGTCAGACTAGACATATTCTTGTCAGTGACATGCCAGTTTTCTTATCAAAGTGTTTACCTGATAAATCTCATGGGATAATTTCAATATTTTTTTCCTAAGTGTCAAAATCCCGCTGAAATTACAATATAGACTTCAGCTATACCATAAGTTCAAAATCCAAGGTAGCTTTTAACTTTTCTTTTAGAATACAAAAGAACGATTAGTATTCTTTTAGTACATTCAGCCAAAGTTCATAGAGTTTAGGGAAGAAAATTTCTGGGAACAAAACAAAGAAATCAGAGCTTTCAGAAATCTTTCTGGAATATGTCTACACCACTTCTCTCTTCATTTCCTTCTACTCTTTTCCTGGACTTGGCATATATTGACAGTCATTCAGGTAAGAAATCACCCCATTTTGAGAGCTATAACGTCATCTTGTTCATTAATGTCTGCTTTAGGGTAAAAATAACGGGTACATCAATGTCTACTTGAAGGTATAATAAAAATAGACATATCACACAGAGATGGATCATTTGTCTAGTTTATAAGGAATTCCTTTCCATGCCCAGGGAATTTAAGTATTCACCTGAAAGGAGCAGCGAGGCTTCTGCTGTTCTTCATTCACCACAAAATAGTAATTCAATTAATTTATTACTTTAAAAGTCTTTGATGCAATAGTGATGAACATGACTTACTCATGTTGGGAACAGATGAAAATACTGTGTTGGCAAAAAGGATGTGATACTGTTTAGAGTGTTCTAAGGCATAGGAATATGTTGAAGATTCAGACGGAAGGAAGGGAACATATAAAAAAGTTAGGATAGATGAGATGCATAAAAATTTCCATATATTTCTCAAGATTTCTGATTGGGAGATAATGAAACTTGCTTTCCCTTGAGAGGAGAACATTTTACTTCTTCCTATTTTAAGGCTAAAATTCTAGATTTTTATACTATGTTCTTTTGAAAAAATAAAAGGTGTCAAAGAAACATAACTGAAAACACAGAATGCAATATAGATATGAACTTTCCATGAATATTTTAGATATGGGGAAGGATGGCCATGATGATGAATCTTCCATACCTGATAAATGTTGAGGGCTCTGCTAGTGCCTGGAGAGGACATCTAAAGAGGAAAGAACCTTTGTCCCTGCCACTAAGGAGCTTCCAGTTTAGTTCTGGGAATGGTTGACACTCAAGATGAGGTCCTTTATCATCAACCACACTGCTGGCCAGGAATTAAAAATGAAACATAGCATGGTGCACTGGGTCATTTCAGCATCTTAAAATTGACTTCCTCCACGTTCAGCCACACTCATCTTTTATCCTAACATTCTCTTACTTCTGTCTATTGTTAATAAGTTTATTTTCCTCATTAGATTATAAATTCCCTCATGGCATAGTGTTTTGATATGTACTCAAGTATAATACACACAAAAGAAAAAAAACACACTTAAAAAAAACATGTATGAAGTTCAGAAGCAACTGGGAACCAGTTAAAGCAAAATCCAAGATGCAGTGCTGGCATGTATGGTTGGGCAGTTTGTGTACTGCACAAGGACTCTAGATCAATTGAGGCCAGCCAGGGCTCTTCTCACCAAGCCTTGTGCTTGTGATATTGTGCCTGCCTGGTTTATTGGCTTTTGTCTACCCCGCCAGGGTATCTGCAGTTAGATATCGCCCTCAAGATCTGAACTTTAAATACATATTAGCAGAGTGACAAAGAATTATCAGCAATTGGTTTTAAAATCTCTAATTCAGGAATCCCAAGGCAGATGGTATAGGATAACAAAAAACATCAAAGAGCCACAAAAAAGAAGAGAATACAAGTAGGGCTAAGAGTGAATCATTTCTTTTAACTATACCCACTAAGGGCCCCAGTAATTCTGTGGGGAAGAGAAATGAGAAGTAGATAATCTGAAGTAGATAACTGCTTTCCATTTGTAATTTGTTTGATAGATACTAATGACTATGCTTCTGGTAACTATTTAGTAAACCGATTGCAATTCACATCCACAGCGTGGGTTCTTGTTTACAATGATGCCTATTATTGCCTTTATTACCTGAGATGAAGAACACCTGTAAGAATTGTTCTAGAACACACTTCAACTCGAAGGACTCCACATGGTAATTACAATCATGATTCAGGTGTCAGGATGGGTAAACCAGGTAAGCAGAATCATACTGAATGCCTTACATGGCTTGTCCCAACCGGTTGTGTCTCCTGTTAGGTAAGCTGATACTCCTGCCAGGTACTATTTGCACAGCCAAGGCTGGGAGTCTGCCGTGGATGCTGTTCTAGGCACACACGGAAGTAACTGGAGAGGAGTAGTGGGTTTTGAATGGAGCATTAGAAGAGGAAGATGTCCCAGGTGGAAGTTTCAGGCTGGAGGCCTACAGGGTGAATTTGGCAATTGCTTGTGTTTGATTTGGCCTGCAGAAAGTTTATGTAAATCGGGAGATATCATGGTTGATCAAAACATAGATGCTAACTAGCTTAGCATCTAATAACTTACGCAACAGCTTTATTCACTTGTGTGTCCTGTCTGGCCTTTAAAAGCAGTTGAGTTTTTGAATCCCATGAGCATCTGTCTTTGGAAGTAGAAATGGAAAAAGAACAATTACACTGAAAGAGACGGACAGGAACAATCTTGAAGCGTCTATTGTAGTATTTAGAGTCATGATGCAATGAGCAATTGAGAACTTTTTTCAAAATGTTTGCGCTTAGTGAATCTTACTGTGTACAACATGACCAAACTGACCCCAAACTACTTCCAGAATGTATGATTTGTGTTTTATGAGTACTGAGTAAATATTATAACCTGCAAGTATACCTCACATGAACAAACAGATGGAATTGTGTCTTTGGTTATGTCCCAGAAGACTTTCAAACTCTTCTAAGGTACTCAGCTTAATAAAGAAAAAAATTTTCAATATTCCTAATGCAACAAAGCAAAAAAATGTCTAATTCTGTGATCATATTTTTCCAAATTTTGAAGTTAGTGAATCTTACCAGGCCCAGAATCATAAAAATAACCCCAAACTATTTCTACGATGCATAATTTGTGTTCCATAAGATGAGTATTGAGTAAATATTATAACCTGCAGATACGGCTCCTATGAACTTGAACCTATAATGATTTGAAACTGTTCCACAAGATCATTTTTTTATTGGGGTCGAGGTTTAAGGAATGCATGAAAAAAAGTTAAGAGCTAGAAACTTCTAGGGCCTACAACCAAAATAACTTAATACGCAATTCAGCTACGCAGTATCTTGGTGATTCCAGTCTTACTCCTGTTAGTACTTAGGAGTTAAATATCTGAAAATACAATAGCAGCTGCTGTTCTGGAAGAGGATTTAGGGCTCAGAGAACTTCATGAATCTTTCCATGGTAGAAGTGCAAGAAAGAGTCAATATGTGCTCTGAAGGTGTAGTTTATCCACGGTGTCTACAGTTATTGAGGTTTCCTTAAAGCCTCTGTTATTGAAAATTGGGGGATGTCACATATTACTCCATGTATTTTTATGCTTACTTTTTTGGTATGAAATTTATTCCAAATTTCTTAGCGTCAAGCAAAACTGATGTTCTAGGAAGAAACACCCCACTGATCCTGTTGACCTCAGCATTCCACTTGCTCTATATGTGGCTGGGGTGAGGAATGTGTGTGAGTACCCTAGTTTGAGATTCATGGTGAATTGGGTAGACCAAATTGTTCAGAGGTAGAAGCTTTTGCACTAGTACAATTGAATATCAATGAGGTAAGACAAAAGAGCACGCCCAGAGGAGGGCTCCTTTTACATAGCTGCTCTGTCCCTGGCCTTTATCCCAGACCAAAACATCCACACAGGATGCAGTCATTGGGACATTAGACACCTGTCCAGGAGAAAGGGGTCCAACATTTACTAAATGGATGAAAACAACTTCCAATAGGTTTCAGGCACCAACAGTTTGCCCTTAAAATCTTTGCTCAGTACAGAACGGACATACAGCAGCACCATAAGCATTCAGCTTCCACTTTTAGCTGACTTCTTTTGCAAAGCTGTTTTCACTTTCTGCCTAAATCTTCCCGCAAAGTGCTGCGGTTAACTATCCACACATCACAGATGATGTGCTCTGACAGACATGAAGAAGAATTAAAGTGAAATGCATGCACTGTTTAAAATAAAATCATCTATGTCATGAATAAGAAAAACAAAACAGATGGAATTGTGTCTTTGGTCATGCCTCAGAAGAGTTTCAAACTCTTCTAGACCACTTAATTTAATAAAGAAAAAAGAAAACACACCTCTCAATATTCCAAATGCAATAAAGAAAAAAAACCCAACCTAATTCTATAATTGCACTGGAATTTGGTATCAATAGTTTTAATGTCAGGAATTCACTGATGGAATGACATTTAGGTTTATGGGGTAAATCATTGAGGCAAAATGACCATTGATTTGAATGTCACAGAACTGACAAAGTGGCTTTCTATTAACATACCCCATGCTAAAAGAAGGATCTGGTAAGTGGAACTGTGGTCAAAAAAGGGAAAACCTCATATCAAATTGGGTCAAGCACATCTGTAGTTTTTTCGACACAAGTGTTCAGTTCCTCAGAAAAACATTCCAAGCAAACAATTCTTCACAGACTATTTCTCTTTCCTGGAATGAAAGAGGGGTACATTTGATGTAATCACTTGCTTAGCTCAGAGCCACAAGAAAAGTCAAGTCTTGAGGTTGCTTTCTCAATGGAATGCTTCAACTTGACATCAACAGGAAAGCCCAATCAGTCTTAGATTGGAAGTGCTGGAAACCTTCCCCCCAAATGATTGGCGGGGTGGGGGGAGGAGGGAAGAGAAGGGAAGGATTTACTCAAGACCAGGGGAGACGAATAAACAAGTGCCATCACAGTTTCCTGCAGGAAAGTGGAAAGATTAGCCTGGTTTATATTGAGATGAGGATAGAGCTTAACACAGGTTGTAGTTGATTAAACAAAAGTGAATCATTGCGCTGTTCCATCTAGATAATCTTTAGCCATTATGTTTCATAATAACAGAAATCTCGAGCTCTCAGTGAGCGCCTGATTTTGTCAATGAAGAGGTGGAGCTCAAAGCCTGCCATCTTTGTGGTCCCCTCACCTCCACAGTATTTTCAACCACTTCCGACTTTAAAAAATAATACAGAAGATAATATTACAAATCCCAGTCAAGCTTTTAACTCATGCATTAGGAAGCTCAGGATCATTTTCAGGGTCTTGGGAGAAAAGTCTCTCTTGCCAAGTGTCCTTGGGGGCCTTTGTTACTGGAAGTGGGCATTTTGCCAGATGCTGCAATGAAGCTTTATAAAAATAGACAAGATAAATGGACTTTTAGTGCCGTATTGTGCCAGACTTTAAATTTTCAGGAAATTATTTTTTTAACCTAGCTGAGAGTCAAGTCAATTTGTGAATTAGTTGAAAGGATGGCTCAATATGGGGGTGGGGCTGGGAGGGTAAGGCATCTGACATTTTAAGTCAGAAAAGCCTGCCACACAAAACAGATTTCTCTTGGCAATCAAGATAACTTAACAACCATAAACACATTGTCAGAGGGAAAAATTACATTTTGTTCTAACACAGATTGTGTACAGATGACTGATTTTTCTTTCAAGTTCAAGCACAGAAAGACTGTTTATATATATCAACTTCTGACCCAGGCAAGCAGAGCAATCTCAGAGGTCTGAGTAGGGATGGCTGAAGAGCTTTTGGATATTTCTTTGCAAAGGATATAGCATCATGATCATGGGGTGTATACACAGCCTAGATTGCTGAGAATCTGAGTAAAGTTGCTGCCATAGATAATTTGTGATATTTGTTCACTTATTATTATACCCCCCACCAAAGATAGAACAATTGCAGTTTTAAAAATGTATTTCATTTTGCTTGGTTTATTTGGCATAGACAGAACCTGTTTCTGTGGGATGTCTCTGTCACTCCAAGGATGTTCTCAACTGATATCCCATATTTTATTATGATGATTTCATCAAATTCTCAGATCCCTGATCTTTCAGATAGTAAACATAAGATGTATTTTGTGAAAGACAATTGAAAACTGTCAAGCACTATATGAAACCCTAGGTATTATTAATTATTTACGATTATCATTATGAATGTTTTCAAAAGTAAAAAGTACAGTAGAATTTTTAAAATTCACCTGAGACCATGGATCAACTAAGTCAGGATTGTTTGATCAATTGTTTTTATTTTTATTTAGTGAGTGTGGAGGGGAGAGGAGGGTTACCCAACTCTCCAGCAATTTGGAATTATTTACTGCAACAAACGCATTAATCCGTTATTGATTTATTGAGTACCTTTGATGAACATAGCACTGTTGGATATTTCTGACAAAACAGCAAGTAGTCCCTGCGTTCCAAAAGTTTGTAAGCTGGTCGTACAGAAAAGACCCACTTGTGCTCACAGATACATAAACACACATGCTAACCATTAAACAACAGTACAAGACAGTAGTACAAATAGTGAAGGAGTAAAAATAAACAGTGGTGTATGAATATCTATTTTCATTATGAATTTGGGAAAATCACAGAAAGGAGATTTGTGTGTGTGTGTGTGTGTGTGCAGACGTACCTTCTTGGCATCTCTTTTTATAAGCCTAAAGATGTACTCCTAAAGGCCTGCTGAAAGGGGAGACAAATGTTTATTGAACTCATGCTATGTGCCAGGCACATGGGCAAAGATTACCTTATATAGTTGTCAGAACAATAACTGAAGTAAGTGTTATTATGAATTCCATTTTATAGACCTGGAAAGTGAGCCTCAGATACTAAGCAAGGTAGCCAAGTTGCCCCAGACAGCAAATGGTAGAACTAAACTTTGTATTTTTCTTTTTCTTTTTAAAAATTGAGATATTGATATAATTAGCATATAATATTATGTTAGTTTCAGGTGTACAGCATCATGATTCAATATGTATATATTGTGAAATGATCACCATGATAAGTCTGAACATCCATCACCACAGAAAATTACAACTTTTTTTCTTGTGATGAGAACGTTTAAGATGCACTCTCTTAGCACCTTCAAATATACAATCCAGTATTATTAACGATAGTCACCATGCTGAACATGATATCCCCAGGACTTAGTTTATTTTATAACTGGAAATTTGTACATTTTGACACTCTTTGTTCATCTTGCTCACCCACCCACGCCCTGAATCCATGTTTTTCTAAGTAAAAACCCTCTTCTCTTTTTCCCTTCGCCAGTGTTTCTTCGTATATTTACAGACATGAATTAGAGCCGCCGGGGAGAGGAGCAAGGGGAGGAGAAGGTTTGGTAAAGTCAGATTATTAGGTCCCCAAACCAGCTGAACCATAATCACACTAGAATTGAGAACTGCTGGTCTGCATTGTGTAGCAAATGCTTTTGTGACTTAGATATTTTGTGCTTCATGTAAACACGGTTGTCTGGGATGAAAGGAAAAAACAAATCCCAATTCATTGCTCCTCGAGCTGAGGTCACTTGAGCTCAATTCTCTTCAGTTTTCACTACAATTTTTCAAGACTCTACAAATAAGTGAGCAAGTAAAAATTCTGTTTCTTTCCTGAGGAAAAAGAGAGGGATTCCCTTGTGAGCAGCTGGTGTTGGAAGGATCTTGCAGCTCTGCAAGATACATTTCCAGGTGGTTAATTGAAACCTAATGTGTATCTCATCCCCATTCTGGAGGCTTCCCTCTCATGTCCCTTTTATGCAGGGCTCTAAAGCTCAACATAAATTTAGCCAGAATTTATTATAGAATGAAAGAACTTTCTTCATTAGATTTGGGGATGAAATGAGAGTTAATTGTAGCAAAAAGATTTTCATCTATTTTATAGGATTCTAATGGGAGATAGCAGATAATTGGAAACTCATTCATAGATTCAACGAATCCTAAGACTGAATGGAAATGTGATTATGTCTACTTGAGAAAAGGTATTCATGAAATATTTATGTTCATTACTCTTTGAGCAGAAGAATACTTAAGACAAGCTCTATCTTGTTCTGGGGAATAGGATTCTGGAACTGAAACATAGGATTTTACTTGACCTAAGTCCTTTAAAATGTAAATTTGATAAATTAATTGAGTAATAGTAGTAGTAGGTACTATTTATTAGGCAGTGACCAAAGGGGTTAGACACTGAACTAATCATTTTATTGCCATATTTCATTGAGAATTTGATTATTTTATGTTGTCATTCAGTGTTGATTCCTGGCACCTGACTCTTTTATGCAAAAAACGATAAGATATTTCATTTTGTATCACAATAAGATATTTCAATTTATACCTAAATTATAGCATCTTATGAACTTTCACATGCATTCTTATTTTATTATTAAAATTAATAATAACGCTCAGACTTTTGGTCAAATTTAATCCCCATGAAAGCCTGGCAAGATAGGTACTACGCACATATTACAGGTGATGAAACTAAGGCTTAGGGAAATTAAAAGGTAAAACCCAATGATTCTGTAATCTTAGCTTGCATCACCTAGAGGACTTGTTAAAACACAGTGCTAGGCTGCACCTCCAGAGTTTCTGGCTCAGAATATTTTGGATCACTTCAGGAAAACTACTGCTCTGTGCACATAGAGTTAGACATTACATTTATATATATATATATATATATATAAAATTACATTTTAGAATCCTATTATTTAAGAATATTCTATTATTTAACACCGTATTTTCTTTAAAATAAAAATTTTCAAATTATTTTGTTATTTGTGCTTCAGGGTGGGTCATGATACATACTTGATGCTCAAATTACATAGGAGAAAGGCAGCCCATTACTGGGAAAAGAGACCAAATGAAAGATTGGATTATAGAAAATATACCCATTTGGCGCAGGTTGGGGGAATGGGTGGGTAGCCTATCAGACATTCGTTCTGTATACATTTCAGGTCTATGTTCCAAACACTTTTCCTACTCGTCTCATTTTGGGTCAGCAGCCTGTGCTTTCAAAAATCATGGAAATGAAGAATAGGATAGACCAAGGCCGTCACCTATTTCATCATCCTGTCAGTCTAGAGTCACTATCTGGTGTTTTGTCCATTTCCACCAAAATTACTTGATTGTGAAAAATGAGAAAGTGAGATATTTAAAGAAAAAAGCCTCCTTGGAAGAAAATATTTTTCAACAAAACCGTCGAGAGTTAAGAAAGCATTTGTCGATTTCTCTGCCACTGAGAACTGGCAGAGTATCAGTTTTCCATCTGCCAACAACATTCATGCTTTCACCATGCTAATCAACTCACCTCGGAAGTGTCTACTATGGCTTCTTGTGCTGTAGGAGGCTGGAAGACACAGTAGCAGTTTCCGTATTGTCACCATCGCTATGCACAAGTGCAGCTGTGTTAATGCCAGATGTAACTTTTCTTTATTCTCCACAGGGCTCTCTTGGACATCTGTTGTGTCTTGTCTAGCCATCATTTTATTTCTAGTCTTTAAAAACAGCACCCCCATTTTTCTTTTTGAAATGAGTGGAGTTGACCCCAACCTGTGGCTCCAGGAAAGAGGCAGTTGGCCTGTGCCAGACCAAACAGAACCTTCCAGAGACTTTTTCTTTCTTTTTATTGCACATCCTCAACAGGTAGAATGTGAGCTGGGTGCTCCTGGGTTACTATCACATGGGGGAGAGCCTGCTTGAGAAGGATGGGACAGAGGAAAGCAAACAGATTCCGGGGATAAATAGAAAGATGCCTGATGATGTTGCTTTATAACCTGAATCCCAGATGCGAAGCTATACATTTTGTTTCTTTTTTTTTTTTTTTTTTCTTTTGGCTTGAACTTTTTGAATGTAGTTGTAATTACTGGCCTAACTTCTAGAAAGTTAAAGCAGAATGAATTACAAGCACTCCAGCATCAAAATAAGCAAGGCTGTTTACTAGTGAGAATACTAGGTTCAGAGACCTGGGTTCTAGTCCTGGTTGTGCCATGGAGTAAAGTTCTTTAGGGACATTATCTCTTGGTGTCACAGCATCTTGAATTCTTTCTCATTCACACCAAGCTCACAAGATGCCTTCCATTACTGATGAAATTGTCATGGAGGCTTCTGGGGGAAATTTCTGAAAATGGCCAGGGAAGAAAAGAGTCAACTGATGTTCGAAGGGCAGAAAAGCGATGTGACAAGGCAGAAGTTGCAGAATTGGTGTCATAAGTGAGTAACAGACAATGGAATCATTTTCCCTGATACGATACGGTAGCTCAGTTAACCTCAAACAATGGCTGCAATGGAAAAACCCAGGATAAAAAGCAAAACAGGAAATAAACTCTGGAAACAAAAAAGGGACATCCGTATCTATTACTAGTACTTTTTTTAAAAAAATTATTTATTTTATTTACTTATTTTTGGCTGCGTTGGGTCTTCGTTGCTGCATGCAGGCTTTCTCTAGTTGTGGTGAGCGGGGGCTACTCTTCGTTGCGGTGCGTGGCCTTCTCATTGCGGTGGCTTCTCTTGTTGCGGAGCACGGGCCCTAGGGCCAGGGTAAAAAGCAAAACAGGAAATAAACTCTGGAAACAAAAAAGGGGACATCCGTATCTATTACTAGTACTTTTTTAAAAAAAATTATTTATTTTATTTACTTATTTTTGGCTGCGTTGGGTCTTCGTTGCTGCATGCAGGCTTTCTCTAGTTGTGGTGAGCGGGGGCTACTCTTCGTTGCGGTGCGTGGCCTTCTCATTGCGGTGGCTTCTCTTGTTGCGGAGCACGGGCCCTAGGGTGCACAGGGCTTCAGTAGTTGCAGCACGCAGGCTCAGTAGTTGTGGCACACGAGCTTAGTTGCTCCGCGGCATGTGGGATCTTCTGGGAGAAGGGCTTGAACCTGTGTTCCCTGCATTGGCAGGTGGATTCTTAACCATTGCACCACCAGGGAAGCCCTATTACTAGTACTTTTTAATTTTAATTTTTTTTTTTGGCCGCACCACATGTGGGATCTTAGTTCTCTGACCAGGGATCAAACCAACGCCCCCTGCAATGGAAGTGTGGAGTCTTAACCACTGGACCACTGGGGAAGTCCCTAGTAATTTTAGTTTTGGTGGGACACGTGTTGTTGCTAACGTGTCAGAAGCAAAAGAGACCAAATATTAGAAGCAGAGAGAAGCCAACATAAACCCTCTCTAAAAGAAGGGCCGTTCACAATCCTTCAACATTTTAGATGTGAGATTCAAAGAGTTTTCATAAAGTTGAATTGTCACATTTCACATAAATTTTTTTTATTGAATGAAAGATTCTTTAAATTCTTTTTGCGGTACGCGGGCCTCTCACTGTTGTGGCCTCTCCCATTGCGGAGCGCAGGCTCAGCGGGATTCTTTAAATTCTATAGTGCTTTACAATTTTCAAAAGTTTCATACATGATTTTACCTAATCCCATAATAAATCTCTTTTTTCCCCCACCTATATTTTGCCCCTCCCCCCTTCCCTCTCCCCGTGGTAACCACTAGTTTGTTCTCTATCTGTGAGTTTCTGCTTCTTTTTTGTTTTATTCACTAGTTTGTTTCATTTTTTAGATTCCACATATAAATGCTGTCATACAGTGTTTGTCTTTCTCTGTCTGACTTATTTCACTTAGCATAATGCCCTCCAAGTCCATCCATGTTGCTGCAAATGGCAAAATTTCATTCTTTTCAAATTTTTATCAGAGCCCTGCCCTTGGCACGTTGGTGAATATTTAACAATTGGACCTCCAGGGTGGAGGTGCGGAAGCTGATTAGTGGTATTTGCCGGGTTTGGTGGTGTAAATACTTCTCCCGTGACCAATTTCAAGCAACCAACCTGATGTCAACTAACTCATACAATTTCTGAAAATTTACCAGTTTTCTCTGATATGAGCCAACTCCAGCCTACACTGAAATTACAGAGTGGAAATGCTAATTATCTTTGTTTTTGTGTATGCATTTAGGGGTAGCTATGTGGTCCTCCCTGAGGGTTCAGATGCGAATCAGAGATTGTAGAGCTCCAGAAAGAAAGGATATGGATTCCTCTGATGTTCTGTTCCCAAGCAGGACTATTCTGATACCACTGAATGTTATGCTTCAGAAGAGAATTTTGACTGTGGAGGTCACAGGGCGTGACCGCAGGATCATTTTAATACTGTAATCCACACAGGCAGAATTAGTGTGGTATGCAGCCCACTCTGATGTTTCAGGTGCTGGGATTCTGAACACAAAGGTAGCCATTGTGGGAAGAGGGGATGGTGCAACCTTCGCAAAGAAGAGAAGCATTCGCCCTGGGGCAGGAGAGAATAACAAGGGGATAAGGAGGTGGAGGCACCTTCACCTGTCCCAGACCTGAAACAAGTTTAAACAGAGCAGGTAGAGAATCCACCAGTACCAGATAATGAAGCAGCCCATGAAAGACACGAGAAAAGAAGGAAAGGGTGGGGATGATTTAGAAGTGGCAGCTGCAGGTAGAGGGACAAGGAAGAAAAGAAAGGAACCAAGAGAATAAGGAAAGAAGGAGCCACAGGAAATTGGCAGGAGAGACTGTCACCTGTCAAGCATGTGGGTCAGCCATCTCAGGGAGGCACAGGTGGGACTGTGTTAGGGAGGCTGATTGCACAAACGGGATGAGGGTCTTTTCCAGGGAAATTGATTGAGACACATTGCAAACTTCCTATGAGCAGATATGAACCTATATATGTGTATATACATATATATTTAATGTTAGTCATTTCATCCAGACAAGAGCCAAAGCCCACACTGCACTCATAGACAAAAGAGAAACAACTACCCCCAAAGCGAAGATACAAAAATCCCAATGTTTGGGATGGAAGTTGATGAAATGCAAACTTGATTATTTTTTTAGAGGGAAAAAATTAGAAATTTCTGCTACTCTTCAAATCTTTCCACTTATAACTTGGTCATGATAATGCCCAAATGCCCCAAACTAAAGGGACAGTGGATATTCTCAAAGAAAAAGTAGCTCAAGTAAGATACATACTTGGCTTCCACTGAAGGTAAGAAGAATGGAGATTGAGTAAGATGCTTGGGTAGCTTTTAAAAGAAGAAAGAATAGATGACTTTGGGGGTGGGGTGTGTGCAAGAAAAAGACTGTTTTGAAAAAACAAAAGCTGTTTGCTCTTGGGGACAGCTATTCTGGCTGGGCTCCTTTTGGACTTGAAGGTAGGCAAATGGCAAGCAATAAACTGCCTACTTCACACAGAGATATGAATCTGTTAAACTTATGATAAGTTATGATATATATACAAAGAATAATCCAACTGGTGTCTCTCACCCACCTCCCCCCCCCACAAAAAGGGGAAAATACAAATCTGCTTACCCAGGTATGTTCACAACAAAGATGTTAGGGAACCTGTGTTTCCTCCCACCCCCAAACTTACATCTGAAAAATATTTATGGACTTCATGATAGAAAGAAATCAAAGATTTTTAAACGCAAACGCATGCTAACTCAGGAAGACAATTTTAAAAGCCAAATAGAAATGCTGCAAACTTGGCTTAGGCAGAATTGAATTTCAGCCCAAACCTGGCTTCCAAAATTCTTTGCTACTTTGGACAAGTTGCATACTCTCCCCAGCCTGTCTTTAATAAAATGCAGAAACTGGGTCAGATGCATAAGGGTTCTGCTCGGCATGAAACTGACAAAGCATTTTACAATCAAGTAAGACCCAGTCTATGAAAATACAAAGTAAATAATTCATTTTAAAGTTTAATTAATTCAGTTAAAAAATATATATAATGCATGAATAAATGTTATGTATAAAAATTTTAAATAATACAAAATTATTTAGAAAACAAAATTATCATATGCATACCTCTCCCCCATCTCATTTCCCTCAACAAAGGTAACCATCACTCATGGTTTACTGTGAATCCTTTCTGGTTCTTTTTCTATTCATTTATATATAAGATCATTTTTTTTTTTTTTTTTTTTTTTTTTTTTTTTTTTGCGGTACACGGGCCTCTCACTGTTGTGGCCTCTCCCGTTGCGGGGCACAGGCTCCGGACGCTCAAGCTCAGCAGCCATGGCTCACGGGCCCAGCCGCTCCACGGCATGTGGGATCTTCCCGGCTCGGGGCACGAACCTGTGTCCCCTGCATCGGCAGGCGGATTCTCAACCACTGCGCCACCAGGGAAGCCTTATAAGATCATTTTTATATTTATTTACTATTGAAGCAATGTAGTCACATTAGATGGAATTCAAAAGCTAGAAGAGCAGAGAAGAAAAGAACACCCATAAGTGTCACCCAATACAAATTCAGTGTCCAATGTGACATATTTTCTTCAAATTTTTGCCTATGCATAATTTTCCAAAATAGTAATAATACATGAAAGGAAAAGTATCCAATGCTTGGGTTGAAAATTAATATGATTGTGTATTCTGTTTTGGGGTTATATTTTAGTACTACTCAATTGCTCTAATAGTGCATCTATTAAGAGTCAGACATCTGAGACATAGAGAAATGAATTTTGTTTTTAAGAAATGGAAAATACGAATAACTGAGCCCCTTTTAGGATACTCAAGATGGATGGTAAATGTATTAGAAAAAAACCCAAAGCAATGCTTAAGGTCAGAATTAGAGAATTATAGAATCCTAGAGCTCAGAGGACATCTTGGTGACACCTACCCCATGTTTCTTATTCTACAGATCAGACAGTGTAAGCTTGAGAAGGTTTTCCCAAGGTCACACAAGTAATACGTGATAAAGCCAAGGTTAGACCTTCTTCTCACCCTTACTCCCTGGCCCCTTCTATTTTTCCCCTAGTAAAATACATAGTTCCAAGGGAGACATCTTCAGGGCTAGAAGGACCAGGATCTAGGTAGTCCCTTTTAGAGAAGCGCTTTCAAACCAGTAGCCCCAGATCAAATCTGACCCATACAGTGTTTTCCAAAAATTAAAACAGAACAAAAGCCTTTTAAAGAATTCATTCCCAACATTTGAAAATGCAACTTTTGACTTTTCTTGAAACATCCCAAGATCTCCCAAGATCTCCCTATGGCACATGGCAGCCATAGGGAGGGATTTCTTTGGACCTCTCATGCTCTCTCCCATGCATCACAGCCCTCACCTGCCAGCCTCACTCCCACAGGGCCCCTGCCTGGACCTCATCCATGGAAGGGCATGTTTTTGAGAGTGAAAGTCTTGGAAAATAATACTTATGTTGAAACAAGAAACAAAACCCAGGACTGTTTCAGACAAATTGAAGCATATTGTCATGCTGTAGACATCTGAGTGACAGAATGCTGCTTTAGACCCTAGGGACACTGTGTCTCAGCTCACACACAGGTCACCTCTAGCAATGACTCTCTTCTCTTGCTCCTCCTTCTGCCTTCTCCGAAGCTGTCTGGTGCTCCGAAGAGTCACAGATAGCAGAAATATTGCTAGGTGCATTTGGGTAATCTGTTTATAAGGGAAGAGTTGATTGGCAAAATATTAGAACTGCAATTTCTTTATCAGCAAGTATTTCTGGAGTGCCACTACTTGGTAGACATTTTGAAAACCACAAGGGAACATAAGGTGTATTTCTGCTTTTTAAACAGCTAACAATTGAGCTGAGAAGATAAGCTCTTAAGGGAGAGAAAGAGATGAGGTCAAAGCAACCAATGGAGTGGGAATGTCCCTCCCTGCGTTGACATATCCTCCAAAGGCTGCACTCGGGTGGCCTTGAAGCTCCCCTTGGTGACCAATGGACCCTGATTTCCTGTGGATAATGTGATATAGAGCATGCAGGGTGATTGGCTCTGAGCCAGAGAAATTCAGGGGAGAAGTTGGCTTAAAGAAAGAAAGAAAGGAAGGAAGAAAGGAAGAAAGGAAAAAAAAGAAAGAATTATCACATCTTTTGACCCAGGGATTCTCTTTAAAGGAGTTAACTAAATAATATACACTAAACGAAACAAAAAGATTTGTGTGCAAAGATGCCCATTTAGAAATGTGTAAATAGTAGAGACTTGACAGCTCTTTGAACCAAAAATTCTCTAGCCAGTTATTTAAATATATGAAAGATACAGGTGCAAAAGTAGAAGTATATACAAACTATTATATATAGAACGGACAAACAACAAGGTCTTACTGTATAGCACAAGGAACTATATTCAATATCTGGTGGTAAACCATAATGGAAAAGAAGATGAAAAAGAATATATATATAATATACGTATAACTGAATCACTTTGCTGTACAGCAGAAATTAACATAACATTGTAAGTGAACTATATTTCAATAAAAAGTAGGCATAGATACATAGATATACAATAAATAATTCTTCATATTTGTATATATGTTCAGATCTACAGTAATTATTTATCTATACTGTATTGTTTGGTGCCAGCTTTTATGTTTTTATATGTAAGTAGATAGGTGTGATTGTTTATATACAATATTTAAATATACGATGACACTTCAGGTAGTAGATAACTACAATATACTTAAACCAATATTATTTGTAGTATTTTTAAAACATCTTTTTAAGTAATAGATGTTTGCATAATCAAAAAAATTAGAACATACATAAAAGCAGATTAATAAAAAAGAAAATAAAAATTCCCTAAATGCCGATATAGAGTTATCCTCTTAATATTTTTGTATCCATTCTTTTGAATTTTCCCCAGACGTTTGTCCCCTTTTCAAATAATAAAAGACACATTTCCCTTAATATTTCTCAGATTATGTGGTCTCGCCTTCTCTACTCTATAAAAGTCAAGAAAATAATGAAGCTTTAATGGAGGTGTGTATTTAGTTTTATTTATCATTCAGTGCTAAATCTAGATCCCTAATTTAATTTCTCAGGTCCTTAGATTTAATGCATTTCTATCACATTTGATTATACGTTAAAAATAAATATAGGACTTCCCTGGTGGTGCAGTGGTTAAGAATCCGCCTGCCAATGCAGGGACACGGGTTCGAGGCCTGGTCTGGGAAGATCCCACATACCATGGAACAACTAAGCCCGTGCGCCACAACTACTGAGCCTGCACTCTAGAGCCTGCGAGCCACAACTATTGAAGACCACGCGCCTAGAGCCCGTGCTCTGCAACAAGAGAAGCCACGGCAATGAGAAGCCAAAGCACTGCAACGAAGAGTAACCTCCGCTCGCCACAACTAGAGAAAGCCCGCGTGCAGCAACGAAGACCCAACGCAGCCAAAAGAAAAAAAAAAAATTAATTTAAATAAATAAATAAATATAGAACACTGCAAAGGACCAACTACAACAAGCATCCATCTATTTATACTACTCAAAAGGCACAAATATGAACTCTTTTCTAAATGCTTCAGATTAAAAATTATCATTATAAAACTGGGAAGAAAAAGGAAATATTATTATGAAGTTCAAGTACCTCATGTCCCTTTTCCCAACTCCATCCCCCTCTCTTCCTGCCTCCCTCCCCAGAAGCAACCACTATCATGAAATTTACTGTGTAAACTTCCCATGTAACAGCACATAAACCTCTGGAGGGCAGAGAACAGAGACTTTTGGTCATTGATATATATTGCTGGTAACTGCAATAGAGCAGGTGGTCAAATATTTGTTGAATATTCATCCATAAAACATATATACTAATACAGACATAGTTTTATCTGATATATAACATGAGTTACTGTATATATAATCAATAATATATCTATTATATATAGTGGTATTTTTGTGTATTTTTCAACTGTACATAGGTGGTATCATACTGTAGCTATGTAGCAACTTCTTTAAGCTGCTTTTTTCATTTAGATATTAAGTACCATATTAAATATTCACCGAGTATAGTTATATGTATATATCTCATTCATTCACTATACTTTTTCTTATCCATTATATGTTTACATTTATGCAAAAGCTGTATCCATTTAAAGTGTACAATTCGTTGAGTTGTACACACTTACGAATCCACCAGCAAAATCAAGATATGACATTTCATCACAGCATAAAGATTCCCCATGTCTCTTTTCCTTTTGTCCCTAGAGCAAGGCAACCACTAATTTGCTTCTTGTCACTATTGCTTAGTTTGCATTTTATATAAATTAAATCATACTGTATGCGTTTCCCTGTGCCTGGCTTCTTTCCCTCAGCAAATCGATTAAAAACTCATTCATGTTGCATGTTTCAGTAGGGTTTTCCTTCTTATTGATGAGTGGTATTCGAATGCATAGACAGATCCTATTTTATTTATCCATTCACCTATTAAAGACATCTAGGTTGTTTCCAGTTTTTGGCTATCATGAACTAAGCTGCTGGGGACATTCATGTCATTGGGTGGACCTGTTTTTATATTCTCTTGAGGAAATGCGAAGGGTCCCATGGTAAATATATGTTTAACATTTTAAAAACTGCGAAACTATTATTTTTTCTGGCTCCATTTTCTCTCTCTCCCTACTGTGGCTCTATTTACTTGTATATTCTACTTTTCTCAATAGTCTTACAGGTCCTGAGACTGTCTTTTGTTTTTTTCAATTTCACCTCTGTCTTCTTCAGATTTTCTGTTTTTCAATTTTTTTTCAAGATTTTACGGGCTTCCCTGGTGGCGCAGTGGTTGCGCGTCCGCCTGCCGAAGCAGGGGAACCGGGTTCGCGCCCTGGTCTGGGAGGATCCCACATGCCGCGGAGCGGCTGGGCCCGTGAACCATGGCCGCTGAGCCTGCGCGTCCGGAGCCTGTGCTCCGCAACGGGAGAGGCCACAACAGAGGGAGGCCCGCATACCACAAAAAAAAGAATCACTTCAAAAAAAAAAAAAAAAGATTTTATATTCAAGTTGATTCACACTTCTGTCATCTCCACTTTTCTATTATGGCCATTCATTTTTTTTTTTAACTTTAGATACTGTAGCTTTAGTACTTTTTCAAATTTTCTATTTGTTTGCTGAGACTTCCTATTTCTTAATTCATTTTAAGTTTATTTTTCTTTATCTTACTGATCATCATTATAGTTAGTGCATTAAAATCTTTGACAGTTTCAGTGTTTGGGTCATCTTAGTGTTGACATCTGTTGATTATCTTTTCCCTTGAAAATAGTTTACACTTTCTTGGTTTTTTTATGTTGAGAATATTTTGGGATATTGGGAATGCTACACTGTGTTAATTGTGGGTTCTGTCATGTTGCTCCAAAAGAAGTATTGATGTTTTTGTTTTAGGAGGCAACGAACTTGGTTAGACACAAATTTCAGGATGTCATGCATGAGCTTGGTGAAATTTTTATCCTTAGTTTTTAGTGCTTTCAGTTTGTGTCCGCTTAGTTCAAGGGTCAGCCAGAGGTAGGCTGCGTTTACACACAGAGGTCCCCTTCCCTAGCTCTTTCATTTCGGAAGCTCGCCCTGGTTTTAACTGGCTTCTTTCACACTTGCCCCAACCAAAATTGATCTGTCCTTGCCACTGCTGCTGCCACCATGACCGCTACTTTCAAGACAAAGCCCCCCAAAGACAGGGAACTCATTCTATGCTAGTCACTTTCTTCAAGTTTTGACTGCCTTCCAAAGTCTCCTTGCTTTAGTAAAATCACCAGAGCCCTCAGGCAGTTGTTTTTTGTCCAGAGTTTATAGGTGTTATTTATGAAAGAATCAGTTTTTTAGGAGCTTACTCATCCATAGGCTCATATATTCATTTAAACTATGGTGTAGTGTTCTGAGGACTGGCCATGCCCTTATTTATTTATTTCTTCATCTATTGATGGAATTGTTGTTGTTTTTGATTTTCAACTGTACAAATAATGTAGAGTAAATCTGAATTACACATGTGTCTTTATGCATTTGCATTGGAGGGTATATTTGGGGTCTTAAGCATGCCCATCTTCGACTTTACTAGATATTGCTAAATGATTCTTCAATGTATTTGTAGCAACTACACTTTCAACAGGAGATTTGCAACTTCCCATTTTATCCACATCCTAACCAATATTTGGTATTCTCAGTTACTTCAATTTTTAGTATTCATATGTGGGGAATGTTGTCTGATTGTTGTTTTTATTTGCAATTCCCTAATTACTGGTGCAGTTGAGCGAATGTTTGTTTATTGACTATTTGTTTTATTTCTCCTGTGAATTGTCGGTTCATAACTTTTTTATCATTTTTCCATTAGATGTTTGTCTTCTTACTGATTTGTAGGAATGTTTCATACATTTCCTGTTTTCTAGTTATTTGCATTGCAAGTATCTTCTCTCATTCTGTTGCTTACCTTTCAAACTTTACTCATGGTATGGTTTCTAATAAAGAAGTTTTATGTTTTGATGGAGTCAGGTTTATCACATTTTATTTTATGAGTTCTAGTTTTGATGACTTCTTTAGGAAATCTCTCTATTTTTTACATTATGCATTCAAATATATTTCTGAACACCTATTTATGTTCCAGGCACTCTTCTAGACACTGGAGAATATGCTAGTTAAAAAAAAGTTGTAGGAAAAATAGAAAATAAACACATAACCTGATTAATATAAAAAATAATGTCAGGTAATGAAAACTGCTATAAAGAAAAATAAAATAGCACAAAGGTAGCATAGCAACAGAGTTAAGGGAACAGTCTTTGGCCCCAGACTACCTGGGTTTACATCCTGGCTCTGCCACTTACTAGCTGAGGGCAGTAATTTTAACCACTGTGTGCCTCAGTTTCCTCACTTATAAAATGATCCCAGACCGGGGCGCGAACCCGGCTCCCCTGCATCGGCAGGCGGACGCGCAACCACTGCGCCACCAGGGAAGCCCCAGAGGGCAGTAATTTTAACCACTGTGTGCCTCAGTTTCCTCACTTATAAAATGAGGAAGGTAAAAATGTTTAGTTGAGAGTATTGTTTTGAAGAATTAAATGTATAATTTAATTATACTATACATAATATATATTATACTATACTATACATATACTATATATACATATATAGTTTATATAATAAATATGATATATATTTTATATAATAATAAAATAGTAAAAATATTTAAATATATATTATTGTAAAAGTAATATATAATAGAACATATACCATCTATGCTATACTATATATTCATATATATTTCATATGATATATATAAATAAATAAACATAAATAATATATAATATGTAATAAAATATATATCATATATCTTATATGATATAAAATGCCTAGAACATAGTAAGCTCTATATCAATGTTTGTTAAATTACACAAAATACAATGAGATAATACTAGATAGTAGAACGGGTTCTTTATTATAGATTCCTTATGAAAAACTTGACCAAGGAGGTGACATTTGAGTAGAGACCTGGATGAAATGAGCTGGAAAAATCCTATATGCTCATGATGTAAAAAGTTAAGATCTTATCCTATAATTTCTTTTAACGACTTAAATTTTACTTTTTCATTGTTTGTTTTTAAATCCATCTGGAGTTTAATTTCATGCATGGTGTGAAGTAGGGATATAATTATATTTCCTTCCATGTGTGAAGCCAGTTGCGCCAACAACATTTGCTGACTAGTCCATTCTTTTTTCCCAATTTAGTAATTTCGTCCATATTTATGACAGTGTGTACTTATTTGAGGACCCACCGATCTCTTTGACTCTCACTGTGCCAATACCATGCAGTCTTAATTACTAATGCATAATAAGCTTTGGTATTTTATAGGGCAAGTTCTGTCCATCTTCCAAATTGTCGAGTGTTCTTGTTCATTTATATCTTCATCTATACTTTAGAATCCCTTTGTTAATACCATGAAGATTCATATTGGAATTTTTTGCAATCACGAGTTTGGGGGAGAATTGACACCTTGTCAAGCTTTTTCTTCCATGAAAATGGTATACGCACACAAGCATTTATTAAATTCTCATTTTATGACAATTTTTTAAATTGTCTACATAAAATTCTTCTATACTTTTGTTAGCATATTCCTAGGTATTTTTTAGTTGTCATGGCTAATATAAATATCTTTTTACAATTCTGTTTTCTAATTCGTTATTGCTAGTGTATAGAATTTAATAAATTTTGATATTTATCTTATATTCTGCAAATGTGTTAAACTTTCTTACTATTTGTAATAGTTTATTTGTAGAATCTCTAGGTTTTGCTGTAAAAATAGTCAGGATATCTGTAGCTAATAACACTTTTTCTCTTCCTTTTCTAATCATATACTTCTTTAGTTTTTAAAAAAGGTGATGAGAGTCTCCACTATAATGCTGAATTAATGGGAAGTAGAAGGCATCCATATAGTGTTCCTGATTTAATGGAAATCCTTTGAAAATAACATCATTTCTGTTGACCTTCAATCTATCCCTTTCCCTAACCCTCTGCACGAGTTTGATGTAACTTGATGTAGGTTCTTCCTTCCAACTTGATGACAATCCTATAATTTCTTCTGGGAAAACATATATTATTTCATATTTGAATAAAGTAATAGATTGTATGTCATCTATTTATTAACATTTTGAATATGTTAATTTATTCCTCATACAATATCCTATAGTTTAGTAGGAGTAGTATAGTTGATTTTTTCTGAATGGCTGAATAATACATTTAACCATTTCTCTGTTACTAGATATTCACTTTGTTTTCCATTGGAAGTCACTACAAAATAAACAGCTAACTTTGCTGTAATAGTCTTATTTATATATGCTTTATTTTTATAGGATATATTTCCAGAACTGTGATTTCTGGGTGAAAGGCTATGCATAGTTTTAATTAGAAGATATGTTGTCATGTTTATTCTTTAAAAAATTTTAAATATTCACAGTTCTAAACAGCAATATATCAAAGGACTCCTTATTTCTGACAAAAATACATTCTCTTTATTTTTAACATATTGACTTTTAGAAATTGTATTTTATTATTATATTTCTCTAATATCTAGCAAAGGTTGAAATCTTTTCTTACCTATTTGCTGCTGGATTTCATCTTCTCTGAATTGCCTATTAGTAGTATTTAAGTTTCTGTTTGGTCGTATACTTGTCCATCTGTAAGATTCTGGTTTACAGATGGACTAGAATTTAAGGTGCTTCTAGTATACACCATTTTAATGGACTAATTCTGGAGTGTTTATAATATGTTGTATCAAGATCTAGATTATAATTTAATGTGTATTTATTTTCTAAAAGTGATTGAGTTGTTACACTTTATGTATATTTTAGGCTAACTTTAAAAGTTTTATAAATGACAGTTTGTTAGTTCTACGAAATTCTAAAGCCTAGTTAAATGCCATCACTGATGACTTTTACTTCTTTTATGGACTGTTTTAACAAATTCTTCATCACCAATACTTCTGTTGTCACAGAGGATGATATAGCACAGAAAACAATGAATGCCGTGAATACAATTCAAAAAACGATTCAGAAGAAATAGAGTTTGAAGGTGGACATCCTAAAAATGTCTATACAAATTTATTTGCTTATATTTTCCTTTTTCTATAAGCAATGAGTGATTTGTGGTAAAAATCCATGCATATTGAAAGCTAAAACTATCTTTAAATAACTGTCAAATATCAATTCCAATTGAAGAAAATATATATTAACATTTCGTCACATGCATTGCACATATTTTTCACAATCTATTTTTTTCATTTGGTTTTGTTTGTTGTATAGTTTGACTTACCAAAAAAAAAAGTAAACTCGTATGTGTCCATCATTTTCTTTAGAAAAAAAAATCATTAATTATATTTGCTGTAGGTATTTATTTGGTGGCCTTTATCAGATAAAGCACATTCTTCCTATTCGTAATTTGTTAGGAATTTTATCAAATGATTTTTCTGCATTTATGGTTTTTCATTTTTACTCTCTTAATTTTTTAAATTAAATTGGATTTATGATGTTGAATAACTGTAGCACTCCTTAATCAAGTTACTTGATTTTGATGTTTTAAAATATACTGCTGGATTAATTACACTTACTGTGTTGAGGATTTTTGTGTCCATGTTCATAAATTAACTTCAGTTCTTTACCTGTTTGCTGTCTGATCTAGTCCTTCTGCTTCCACTTTGTATATTGCAGGAAACATTTCCCGTTCTTTAATGACCTCTGGCTTCTGAGCCCATGTGGCCACTGAGAGGCATGGGTTGTAATTTAAAGGGTGGGAAAAAGGAAGAAGCAAAGTATTACGACTTCGATCTCTCTGGCCAGCCTGAGTGTCTACTAGTGGCTGCATCTCCTCTCTGGTTTCATCTCTTACCAGATATTCCCCTCTCGGTGGCTCCAGAATTTACCAGAAAACTCACCTTAGTTGCTGCCTCTGCCGGGTGGCCCCTAATTCTGGGCTCCAGTAAAAATGACCTTTTGTCTTTGTACCTTTTGCCCTAGAGATGAGATTGGCTTCCTGTTAACACTAAGCTCTCAGTGACTTCACAGCCCCCTCTTTGGCCTTTGCAAAAAAATTTTTTTATTTTACTTGTGTTACCACTTATCAATATTAAATTCCCTGTGCTTTAAGTATCTAGACTGATTTCAGTTTTTCCCAATGGGACCCTGACTGGTACAAATAAATATAACTGCAAAGTTATACTTTTGTACTCCTCTTGTCCCAATCGGCATCGTGGCATATCCTCATAAAATGAAACCAGTCATTATCACTCTTTCTTTTCTTGGGCACACTTTCTATGAGATAGAAATTGGCACTGAAAATCTTTTATGGTGTCAGAGAAACTAAAGAAGTTGCTTTAAAGAGAAATAAATATTGTATTATCTTGTTTTCTCAGATTATATCTTAAAAGACAATGG
Source organism: Physeter macrocephalus (assembly GCF_002837175.3). NCBI lineage: Eukaryota > Metazoa > Chordata > Mammalia > Artiodactyla > Physeteridae > Physeter > Physeter macrocephalus. Next base: position 122,321,424 of record NC_041215.1, on the reverse strand, counting down.
AAGTTAGAATATGTGGGTTTAAAAATCTTATAACCATATTCCTTAGAGACGGGATTTCTTCATATGAAGTGAGTAGGATAATCAGCAAATTCTTTATATGCATTTAACTGGTGGTCTTATTTGATTTCAATTCCTGTTCTAGACTTTAGTTCTAAAGTTAAGCGGAAGACTTTTGTGCTATAGGTATCCTAGAGGTAAAACTTTGACACAAAAGATGCTCAGGTAGCTGTAAGGTATCATTAATTTTACTGTTATTAGACAAAGATAATTCTTTTAGTCAGTCGATGATGACTTTATGTAACTTCACCCAACATTCCAACACCCCCCTTTCCATACTGGAGTAAAGGAAATCACTGAGAGATTTTAAGCTTTGTTATTCCAAGCATGACACAAGAGAAATAAAACATGTCTGATGGAATATTTGGATGCTGGTGCTTAAATGAGTAAGTAAGTAAAGAATATTATTACACTGGGAACTCAATTTTACCCCCACTCTGCTGTCTTAATGTCCAAAAATTCCTGTTGATGCTATATAATTTTTTAATCATTGGGGAGATTAAAGATTATATTTTTCCTTACCATTTATTAAGTATCACTATTTAAGTTCTACATACAGTCTCAGTTAATACTCACAAGATCCTGTCATATGTATTACTGCAACCATTTGGCAGATGAGGAAACTGAGGCTCATGGTGATTAAGTTACCCCAAGTTCATAGCGTCTGTAAGTATTGGTTAATATTTTAAAACAAACTTGCCTGACTGTAAATAGAATACTGCATGATAGGTACCACATAACCTATTGACCTTAGTTTGTTGTTTCTATACAAAGTCAGAACCTTCTCTTCTAGGATTCCCTCCTAGGTAAAGGAGCACCTCAGAATCACTTTAGGGAACTTTTCACAGTATAGAGACACCCAGGGGTGGTATTAAAGTAGCTGACTACCCCCTTGTCTCACTACACCCACACTTGGGTGTAACAGCTGAATATCAGTCTTACATATGTTTAAACTCATCCCTTTCTCCTGTGGGGTATGCATTCAGAATCTGGATCATTTAATTTAATAATCCATGAGATTTTTTTCAGGTCACGGCACATTTGTGGGTTTTCTGACATGTACTGGGAGGAAGGGGAAAGTTAGGGAGACGACACAGCCATCTGACCATCAGGCACCTGCCATTCCCAGATGTTTCATATGTGTGTGTTTGTTCATATGAGTAACCATGCACATTTTCATGCTCCATACACACAACAGTCAGCCTTTGTCTTCGTATTGGAGTACTCATTTCTACCTTTCTTGTAAAATGTCCGAAGACAAGGGAAACGATCTGTGCTCTCACTATACACTAAGATTATAATTTTGGTTTATGGTAATTTTGTCCATAATAACTGGGGAAATTTTAACAGGTGATCTGCTTTGGACTGCTCACTTCTGTCCCTGGGTCTGGACATCAGTTTGACCTTTCAACCGAACATGAATACCAACTCCGCAGGTTTGATTAAGCTGAGACAGAATGCCAATTCCTCAATCCCTAGAAAACCAGTCTCACATTCCTAAGGCACCAGGTCTTTGGCAGGGTCCAGAGAGGTTATGCAATAAGAGTTGTCAGAGACTTTTAGAGTGGAAACCTATCTGTGAAACCAAATGAACGTCTGAATTGCGTAGTGACTGTGGAATCTTAAACAAGGGCTCAGAATCATGAATATTTAGAAACCCTTTCTCACTTTTTGGAGTAAGCTCTTATCTAGGAAAAGGTACCTTTGTACTCTGCTTGAACAATCTCCCCCTTTGGTACTATATTGGGCTAATACTAATACTGATCTTTCTTCCACTCAGCTTTTCAAGATGCCATATCCCTTTTTACAGATTTTCTGATTTCCATTGTGTTTCACGGTTTTCAGATGATATCACTTTCTTCATCTTTCCAGTTTTATATTAGCATTCCTATTTAATTCCCTGAAATTAAATAGGAATTATGACTTTACATATTCTGGGTCATGTTTATAAGTGTGCATGGTTAATTCTTGGTGCCAATTCATTCTCTAGCTTGGCTCGAGACTGCTTTTATTTTGCATTTAATTATATCAGGGGTGGAATGTTAATACATGTTGGTTCTTTCCCAAGATCACTGGTCTGGGAATCAAGAATCTTTACAAAGTTCACTTAATCTCTGTGAGGCTCAATTTCTCATTATTAAAATAGGGAGCGAAGAGTAAATATATTTCTTGTCTTTTTATCAAAGTCTGCAGTAGCGCTTGATATACAGTAAGCACTCAACAGATTATTGTTAATTTAAATTGCATTATGTATTTTTCTCTCTCAGTTCCATCTACTGAAGTAAGAAAAATTTCCATATCACTGCTGTTACTTTAATTATATAGAAATACTAGCAGGGCCTCCTTTAAAATCTGGGGAACATGACAGAATCAAATTGTGAGTAATATGACCCCAAAATGAATGTCAAAGGAATTTCAATTTTAATATAATGACATCAAAGCTGGTTTATGAATTACATGAAAAAAAAAATCAGCCTCATTACTTCAATGTTACACCCCTTTTGGACCAAAACATGAATTACTTGGTTTGATTACCCACCTTGTTTACTGCACTTGGCTCTAAATGACTTTTGATTGTTTCCAAAAATCAAATCCATCTTCAAAGGATAGAGGTTTCTTAACATTGAAGGGATCAAAAGATTATGCCATAGGCTCTGATCTGAAGGCAACAGAAAGAGGACCCGACAGTCTCTTTGTTATGAATTAATAAGCAAAAAAACAGATCGGAATACCTGGATTCTAGCCCTAGCTTTGCAAATAATTAGCTGGGTTGAGGCAAGTCATTTCACTATGAATCTTAGCTTCTCCATCCGTATAATGAAGTATGTGGGCTAAGTGATTCCTTCGAGCTCTACTATTTTAATTTGAATCTACTAGGAAAATGTGGGAAATGCATTGTTTATACATGGAATCATCCAAGTTTGTGAGAACCTTCAACGTTATTTATGTTATTGTTATTGTTGAGTGGTTTAGAAATTTATTTAGAATCTTTTTAATGGGAAAAAGTAACAAGGAATTGAAGGATAATCGTTATTTTTTGGTAGGATAAAAAAAATCATTTAAAAAATTCTATGCCATACCGTGTTGTAAACATAGAATTTAATTTAAGCTAGTTGAAATACAAAGAAATGTACTGGTCTATGTAATTGAAATGGCCAGTGGAGGGTCTGCCTTTCAACTCTGCTGGATTCATAACTTAGACATTGTCTCTGGGGTCCTAGTTTCTCCCTCTCTGTCCTGCCATCCATGTACTGGCCCTTTCTTCAGGCTCTACAAGGTGGCTCCCCTGCCAGCTCCAGCTCTCCTCTCACAGAAACCAAAAGTTCCAGACCTCAGATTTATTTTATGCTACTTAAAGGGATCCTGTCTGATAGTTTTATAAAGGCGAGAGGAGACTCGTCAGAAACCCCCAAATATCTCCTATTAACATGTGAGCTCTGATTGGGAAATGTTCTCCTCTCTGAGCCAATCACTGAAGTCATTGGAATCAGATATGAATTTTGACTCAAGCCAATCAGGACATGTTCCCAGAGCTGAGGATGAGGACATTTCCATCCATATCATATGACAGGGAATGGGTAGAATGAGGTTCCTCCAGGGAGAAATTGTTACGTGAAGGAGGGGATATAGAAGCTAGAGAACAAATACAACAAATGCTTATGAGACAATATTAAATAAATAACAGTGATCAAGATCTGAAAAAGTGTTTCTGAATTACTAGCTGTTATTACATATTAGTAGCACTTTGTAATTTATGGAGTCCTTTTGCATATTTGACTTCCAAAAAAACCATGTAGAAGAGGCAGGACCGGAGCTCCAATTCCCATTTTACTGATAAAGAAATCAGGACTCAGAGGATAAAATTCTGTTAGTGACAGAGCTGGGACTGAAATCTCAGATTTTCTGATCCCAGAATCCCAGTGCTTTTTAGATTGCCCATGTTCAAGGTCTAACTCCAACCACCGCTTGGTAAATTCCTTGACTTCATTAAGCCCTGGTTTCATCATCAGTAAAATGGGAAAATTATAATGCCAACCTAATGCGTTTGTTGCATGAAATAAATGAGCTGTTTATTTATTTAAAGCATTCAGCACTGTGCCCAAGAGATAGAAAACATTTAGTAAACATTAGTTGTTATCATCGTTGTTCCATGATAATTCTATGAAAGAACACTCACCGTAGAATCCATCCTGTATCCCATGAATACTATTGCTCTGGACCATCTCACTACCATTATCAAATCTCCCGTAAATATAGGCCTGAACTTTGCCTTATACAACGTGCTTTATAATGGGATTTACTGGTAACTCCTTAGGCGTTGATTGCCACTGGATGGGAATTGGACCAATTATATTTACTGTGACACTTAAATATTTGTCATGTTTTCTGGCTACCCAGGACCTTTTAATCTCTCTTCTCAAGTCTGCAGACTTTCCTATGTTATAAAGCCCACCTCTCAGCGCTAGTGAGTTTCACTTCCCAGCCTCCTTTGAGCCTCGATCCCAGGCATGTGGTGTGATCTAGCCTCCTGCCAGCTAATGATCTGTGGGAGACTTCAATTTAGAAGTGAGCACAGTGGGGTCTTAGTTGTGTCAGACTCATCTTCTGTTGAGTGGGTGGTAGACTCATCTGATTCTTGGGGGGCAGTGGTGGCAGAATTTTGGGTGTGTAGTCCAACGAAGTGTCCATGCAAGTCATGGCAAGCTGTAAGGAGGTGGTAATAATGCTTTCTTGGGAGAAGCCCCAGAATATGATGAGGTTTTTCTAATCACATTTCTATATTTGTGCATGTCACCGAAACTTCCAGCAGAAGGTCTCCTGCACAGCACTCACACCTAGTCCTCTGCCTTCCAGTAGACTTTGTAAGCCCCCTGCACCCCAATAAATTATTTTCTGCTTGAAGTGGGTGGGTAGAGTGAATATTGTTGCCTGCAACGAAACTGCTGACACATGCTGTGGTTCTCCCCAAGCCTGTCACACTCCTCCTTGCTCCTGTAGTTTTGAGAATATTATCATGTAGGTATTAAAGCATGTCCTTACACAGGGAACAAAATGAAACAAAGTACATACTTTGGTACTGATGGCATTTAGTGCAATTTATGTTTGGAATTTCTTGATTTTTTTACTCTCAAAATTTCCCAGCCATCTGGGTTGATAGAATGATATTTTTAAATGATTAGGAAAAAATGAAATTTTAAAGTTACTGCTTATGGTACATTTTGTCACAAACTGCTTCTCTCAGAACACAATTTCATCACTGAGCCACACATCATGAAGATTTGACCACTGCCCTTTACTCCAAAGGATTCATAAGTTTGAATTAGTATCTTAAACAGCCTTTCAAATAACCCTATGCACTCATGGACTTTTTAAGACTAACTAGGCAGAATTAGTAGCATTTCTCTGCTGTTTTCCATTTAATCTTCTGGTCTTTAAACATCAATAAGCCAGACATGTGGATAATTTCTAAAATGTGAGGGAGGTCATGCCATTCAGGTTCTGAAAATGTTTCCCAAGCTTAAAAGTTGTTGGTAGTTTTGTGACTATTTCAGGTTGAATCATGAATCTGAACTCGATGGATCACATTTTTGCCATTGTGTATCTGTTTCAGAATAATGGAGCTACATGTGATTCCTTTCCATACTTCTTATCTCTTGGCTGAATTTCAAGATAAATATTTTCCATTTAAACTCACACCTCAAAAAATGACCACAAGAGAAGTATTGGCAATTCCCAAGCTGCTCTAGGAAACAAAATTTTTTAAATGGAAATGAAGAAGGAAAAGACCTGTGAAAATATCAGTAATTCTTCCCAAGTTGGTTTATATTAACTTGTTTTAAATTTTGTCTGAATGGTAGGCCAAATTTTTGTTCACACTGATCAGATAAATTCAAGCAACTTGATCACATGCATATACTTGTTTTTATGTTAATTTTAACATGTATGAAAGCTATATATTCATACATACCTTAAGATGTCCAATTGTCCCATAAAGTTTAGAAACAAAAACAGTAGTTCCTTTCTTCCTTCTAAACTTAATAGTCCCATTTCTTTGAGATAATCTTTTTGAGCTCTTTTAGTTTCTTCTGGAAATTAAATCCATATTCTTAAATAATATCCTGATATTATTTAAGTATTCTATATAAGCTATTGAATATACATAAGCTATTTATAAAGATAAATGGGAAGATTTAATTATCTTATACCACAGAGACAAATACCTCCTCCACTTTCAGTCTCTCCTTTTATCTGATTGGACATATTTACATGAAGTGGCCTCTGTTGAGCCAAGAAGTATCCTATGATTGTTTTGTCATACAACTCTTTATTTTTTTCTGAAGCTCATAATCACCTAGTTTTTTATATACCTACTGCAATCTTTTCCCCAAGTGCTCTGATACATCTATTAAATGTTTACCTGTAATATTTTCCAGTGGTTCAATTCATCTGATAATCCATCAGTCCCACTTTCTTCTGGGAGGGCCTCTATTTTCTTCTCCAATATGGATGCTCTTTTTGCATCTTTCTCCTCCAGTCAGGGTGGAGTGCCATTGGTATCTTCCTACTCTCATCAGGAAGGGCCCTCTTGTGACCTGTACTGTCATCTGGAGATCATCATCTGCTGCTCTCCTGAATGGGAAACAACATAGAGAACATGAAACAGAAATGAATTGCATGGTATAGAGAACATGAAACAGAAATGAATTGCATGGTATTGACTGAAATAACCAGAATTCACATAAGTTACATCCATGCAGCATAGAAGAATGGCTTGAAGGGATCACGGAGGGCATTTAAATAAGTTTTGTTATTCTTCCGTATTTCATGTTAAACATGAAATCCATTTAGATTTCTATATGAAACCACTCTGTTCTACTGCACATTGATGTGTTCTTTGAAAAACAAATGAATTTATTTACAAAACAGAAACAGACTCACAGATCTCTGAAACAAACTTATGGTTACCAAAGGGGAAATGTGAGGGGAAGTGATAAATTAGGAGATTGGGGTTGACATATACACAACACTATATCTAAAACAGATAACTAATGAGGACCTACTATATAGCACAGGGAACTCTACTCAATTTTCTGTAATAAACTATATCAGAAAAGAATCTGAAAAAGAATAGCTATATATATATAAATTAAAAAATATATATACATAGAAATTGGAATATATATAAACTTTTTAAAAAAAAGAAAAATAGGTTTTCATCCTCTAGGTTAAAAAGAGAATTCCTAAGAAAACATACAAAGTTTCTAAGGCCCCGTATCACCTGGCCAGCCTCTCAAGTGTCACGTGGCTCTATTCTCTTGCTCAGTCTCTGAGAATCAGCAGTATGGCCGTCTGCGGTGCCTCATATGTGCCCCCATCCCCAGCCTATCCATGGGCTGTTCCTTCAACCTGGGGTGCTCTTCAACCAGCCCGGCACCTCTCCTTTACCTGATTAACTCATTCACTTTTACCTCGACCTCACTTCCTTGCAGTAGCCTTGGTGACCTCTCAGTCAAGCTCAGTGCCCCAGTTGTGTACTCTCATAGGGCCTGGGACTTCCTTTACATTGTCCTGACCACAGTGTGTTTTTACATATTTGATGATTATTTGATTATCAAACTTCCCCAAGAATTCATTGGCTACATGAGAGCTAGGACCATGTGTGTTTGGGTTCACCATTAATTCCTCAAGAACTGGCATAATCCCTGGAAATAGCAGGCATTTAGGAATACTGACATGACTGAATAACTAAATACATAACAGCTAAATAATTAAAATTTGATAAGAAATAGGCATCCCAGTGTGACTCTATTTGCTGTACCTTGGACAAGAGACAGTGCCTACACATGGTTATCATTTAGTGCATATTTCTTGAATTAATACATTAATTGATGAAATTTAACTTGGTAGCTTCAAAGTAACAAGTTAAAGATAGGTTTGACTCCAAGAGAAATTTGAATATGGGCATATTTCCTTCCAAATCCCCAAGGACCCAAATTATCATCGAATTCAGATGTATGTCCATTGTACTATTATTTTTAAATTTGTCTAAACCATTCTCTATTAGACTGTGTCTACCTGGTTAAGAACAGTAATTGGATCCAGATTGTGTAAGTGCATTCACTGTTGTTTTGTGTTCTGTTTTGTTGAGATACCTCAAAGTCCATGAGGTAAAGCCGTCTTCTACATATCCACAGAAAAACTCTTCAACTTTTCACCTACTGCTTATTTGCTCTTACTTTACTACAGTTTCAACTGGCTTGGTTATCTACACTCAGCTTTGCAAATTAAAAGAGAAGAGAGTTTATTAAAGAATGAAAGAGAGTTGATTGCAAAGAAGGTGACAGAAAATCTTCCAAAGGCAAACACAATTAAAACACACACACACACAAACTGGAGTGATTTAATTGATTGCCAAAGTGTTCTACATTCCTCTCTTGAATCCATGGACATTTCAGTAGTATTAAAGTAAATGATTAGTGTTAAAATGCTTTTGAATAATTAAGAAATAACCAACTCAGTTTAACATGCAGGGAATGCCTACTCCATTTTCAGAATGTTTCAGTTCAGAGCAATTAAATAACCTAGTTCCAGGACTTAAGGGAGTTTGCCCTCAGGGATTTCCAAAGGTTGGCTTTCTGGAAGGATCCATTCCCTAAGGATTCTAAATGGCCAAGGTTTTATTATACTTCCTGAGCTAAATTTCCTGCTGATAATAAAAAAATAGAGGGTTTCCTGTTTGGTTTCCCTTGTTTGTGTGTTTCCATAGAACTCATGGTGGCCAAAGAGTTTAAAGTGACAAAGAAAAATTCAAAATATGAAGAAATCCCTTTCCCCGTGTTGAGGGACTGAACTTTGAAGTGGTGTATGTGGTTGTGTATATTGTTTTTGCCTGTGTAGTGATAATGTTTGTTGAATATCAGAAACTATTTGAAGAACAAGAAGAGCCAGTAAAATATTGAGACTCATTCCCTTTTAGGTACTGCTTAGAAGAATACACTAATGTTTCTATTGAAAACGCCAAATTAAATTTAGAAGATCTAATGATTCAAGTATGAATCCTATTACTATCCACTTTACTGAACAGACATGATGTGAACCACTTTGGGCAATAGTTTCCTTATGGATTAAGGAGAAATACTAATGTTCGGCCTACCAGGTTGCCAAGGTTTGGATAAACTAAATTAGATATTAAACACAAAGTGGGCTTTGAAAAGAAAACAAATATAAATGTCAATCATCATGTTTTGGTATGCTCATAATAACAACAATAAAAATGTATTGGTTTGGGCACACTGTATAATTATACTGGTTTTTAACAATGCTTCTCATATTAATATCCTAGCTAAAGCAACTAGGTATAATGGCTTCAAAGAAGTACAGTGTCAATAAAAATTGTCACGATTCTCATTGTCCTGGGTTCTAACCTCCATTGGGTACAGTCAAATTTCTTTCAAGTCTCAGGCCTATTTTAGCTGCCACCCACATTGCTGAAAATTTGGAACAATACTAGCATGTCCCTACCAGCCAAATGGGGGTGGAGACACCTTCCTGTGAATGTGCACAAACCAAGTCATATTTTTGTCATGGAGCTGGAGGTGAAGAGGCATGTGGTCCAGTTCCTTTGAACATGTATATTCCTTTGTTACATATTAACAATGTCAAACAAATTTAATTGTTCTAAATAAAATAATCTATGAGCAAAATTGCCAAAGCATTTAAATGCCACAAGTATTTACAAAGCACATGAAATGTGCACATTTCTTTTGTGTCACGCTTACCAGATTTTTAGTGCAGTTGAATTGTGCTGACCCTTTGGAGCTGGAAACTAATTAGCTGGACTCCTCTTAGATTTCATTATGGGGTCTGCTAAATGGAATGCCCTTATTATGCTCCTGGGTTTGGGGAGGCAGGAGGTATGTATTCAGATACAAGGCACGAATAGCCTTGCCAGAAATTACTCCTGTTATGAATGTTTTGTTTTTTAGCCATCCTTTCTCTACAACTGGCACTGTATTATTTAAAACTCATATTTTCCAGGGTTGCTGAGAAATTCAAGTTGTCACAGGGAAGGAGAAACATCCTCGCATTTCTCAAACACACGTGAGGGGGAAGAGTCTTTAGCGGTGAGGAAGGAAAGCAGATGGTCTTTACCAGGTAGTTCCGAAACCATGCGGAGGAACTAGGCTTCTTCTCACTATTTCTCATCATCTGCATCAAGGAACTGACATTCCAATGATACAAACATGGCGCTATTCTGAGTGGATAGTTCACAGTATAATCTGCACCTGAGTGTTAGGAAGATGTCAGGAATGGATTTATGGAGCGAAATGATAAAACCTTTCCTTTGGTGAATCTTGCAGCTCTATTAAAGAAGGCTAAGTGAAGTAGCCAAAATTCTTCTATAATTCTTCAAACTTCTTCTACCCTATAAATGTTCCTGATTTATATGGCAATAGAAAATGACAACAAAATAAAGATTGCTGAGTAGGCAGTCAGCAGGCTGGTAGGAGTAAAGCATTTTGGGTGTAAGAGGCTGACCAGACTGAAACAAATGAAATCAAATAAAATGACTCTATTTTGATGTGTTTTACAAAAATATTGACAAAGCCTGGCTATTTTCATTACCTTCTTCTTACTTCTCAATCTTCTCCCTTTTAGTAAAGTATCTCCCATTTTTCTAGTTAATGTAAGCCTGGGTCACACATGCTAATTTAAATGGTGTTGGAATTTATTGAACAAGTGACTACATCTTATCTTTAATGGGAACTCTTTTTACCAAGGCCAAAAAAAGGGTATTAGAAAAAGAATCATCATGTGTAAAGAAGTTGTACACATAATTGGGATGATAGTGGTTATAAATGAGAGTTAAGATAATACAAAAAATATTTTTGTGCAATTTTTTTTTTTCCTTTATCATTCTCTAAGTTTCAATTCCTAAGTCATCGTTTTAAAGTGATTTATAGGGGCTTCTCTGGTGGCACAGTGGTTGGGAGTCCGCCTGCCGATGCAGGGGACACGGGTTCGTGCCCCGGTCCGGGAAGATCCCACATGCCGCGGAGCGCCTGGGCCCGTGAGCCATGGCCGCTGAGCCTGCGCGTCCGGAGCCTGTGCGCCGCAACGGTAGAGGCCACAGCAGTGAGAGGCCCGCGTATCACAAAAACAAAAAAACAACTTTAAAGTGATTTATAATCTTTCCAACAGCACTGAGAATCTTCTCCTGCAGAGGACTGGTATTAGAGCCTAGACCTCGTAATATCCAGGAGATAAGGGAGGGTCCAGAGATTTCTATAACCTGTAAACAAGCATTGAATTTTTCCAGGGTGAAGATGAACCCTGACTGCACTCTGAGATGCCTGATTTAAAAATCCAACAAGTCCGTCATGTTGATTTATTAATTCCTAAAATCTGGGAAATAGGGAAGGGGATGCATGCTGAGATGTTGTCTCCCTGGGAAATACTTTTAAACTTATCTATTGTTCCCTACTTCCTTGTTCTTTCCCAACAACATTGTAATTAGGGCCAAATTTAGTTGATCTTTCTATTAGCTGAACAAAAGAGTTTTGAAAGACAGCCATTGAAAACTGTTAACAGTAATGCCAAATTAGCAATTATTCAGGATTTAAAAGTCTCACTTTGGAAAGTTAAATTTAATAGGTTATTAATATGGAAACAAATAGCACACAAAAAACTTTTAGACCAAAGTTTGGCAAACTACGGCCTGTGGGACAAATCTGGCCTGCTGCCTCTTTTGGTAAAGTTTTATTGATATGCAGCTACACCCATTTGTTTATGAATTGTCTATGGTTACTTTCTCACTATAATGGCAAAGCTGAGTAATTGTAAAAGAGACCATCCAGCCTCCAAAGACCCAGGTATTTACTATCTGACAATTTACAGAAAATAGTTTGCCAACTCCTGTTTTAGACATCACTATTTTTTATTAAAATGGTCTCAGAATACAAGACTATGAAAATACTCTTTTTTAAAAAAAAATAAATTTATTTATTTTATTTTATTTTTATTTTTGGCCGTGTTGGGTCTTCGTTGCTGCACGCGGGCTTTCTCTAGTTGCGGCGAGCGGAGGCTACTCTTAGTTGCGGTGCGCGGGCTTCTCATTGCGGTGGCCTCTCCCATTGCGGAGCACGGGCTCCAGGTGTGCAGGCTGCAGTAGTTGTGGC
>NC_041215.1:122307094-122309166 GCF_002837175.3 Physeter macrocephalus | reverse complement strand
CTCGCAGGCTCTAGAGCACAGGCTCAGTAGTTGTGGTGCACGGGCTTAGTTGCTCCATGGCATGTGGGATCTTCCCAGACCAGGGCTTGAACCCGTGTCCCCTGCATTGGCAGGCGGATTCTTAACAACTGTGCCACCAGGGAACCTGAAAATAAATACTCTTGAAGTGGTTGACTTGTTTGAGTCTCTCTCCTCACTCTCTTTCTCTCCTTTACTCCCTTTTCCCCTTGAATCTTCAATACTGTCATGTCCCAGAGACTGTGCTAAACCCATCATATTGTGTTATATTATTCCACTTAATTTTAACATTTCCTCTGTGAGGAAGGTACTGGTAATATCCCCATTTATTTACAAGGAAATTGGGTTTTGAGAAGCCGAATAACTCACATAAGTTACCCAACTAGCAATTAAGGGATTAGGGACTCAAGTCTGCCTGACCCTAATACACAAAACCCACTTTTGGAGTTACAAGTATATACTTGCCTGTATACGACCATTCTCTAAAAGGGTTGATGTGAGGATTAAATAACATAATGCCTATACAGTATTCAAAATGCCGGACATCACAGATGCTTAAGAAAAGGCAGTCTCTGACGTCTTACATCTGGATTTCATTATCCTTATTGAACTGAGGTTTAACTGACATTGGAAAAAGCCATGGAGATTTGGCAGAGGAAGAGCATATATAACTGGACTTAAAGGCAGAAGTCATAGGAATTTCTTCCTTCTAAGAGTAGCTTACCATGCATCAGTGGATCAGGTGTTCTTATATACCCTATTGTGGTAAAAGGTGGCTCTGAGCCATTCACATTCTCCTACTCAGTGTCGGTTGGGAATCAGGATGAACTTCTGTGAGATGGATATTTGTGGTTAAAGATCCAGGTCATGGCTATGGAAATAATTTTATTTACTTAATTAATTAATTATATTTATATAGTTTTTCAACACTTACTGATTCCTAGGGAACAACTCCCTGACTTTAGCACCATTAGCACATGCTCTAACCAGCTAAGCTAATGGCCTTACTAGGATTCATAAACTCAAACTCAAAAGCTGTAGTCTAGGAAGGGAAGCTACCTAGATTAATGTATGCTTTAGCTAACTTCCTTGATTAGATGACTCGTTCCTTGAGTGACTGAGTTCTAGGTAATCCATTTTTGTTATGCCAAATTATTTTGTTCTATTTCTTTAAAATTTTATTTATTAAAAAATTTTTTAAATTTAATTTAATTTTTTTTTATACAGCAGATTCTTTTTAGTCATCAATTTTATACACATCAGTGTATACATGTCAATCCCAATCGCCCAATTCATCACCCCCCCCACCCCCACCCCCCCGCGGCTTTCACCCCTTGGTGTCCATACGTTTGTTCTCTACATCTGTGTCTCAATTTCTGCCCTGCAAATCGGTTCATCTATACCATTTTTCTAGGTTCCACATATATGTGTTAATATAGGATATTTGTTTTTCTCTTTCTGACTTACTTCACTCTGTATGACAGTCTCTAGATCCTTCCACGTCTCAACAAATGACCCAATTTTGTCTTTTTGAATTATAGTTTTCTCTGGGTATATGCCCAGTAGTGGGATTGCTGGATCATATGGTAATTCTACCTTTAGTTTTTTAAGGAACCTCCATACTGTTCTCCATAGTGGCTGTATCAATTTACATTCCCACCAACAGTTCAAGAGGGTTCCCTTTCTCCACACCCTCTCCATCATTCGTTGTTTGTAGATTTTCTGAGGATGTCCATTCTAACTGGTGTGAGGGGATACCTCATTGTAGTTTTGATTTGCATTTCTTTAATAATTAGTGATATTGAGCAGGTTTTCATGTGCTTCTTGGCCATCTGTATGTCTTCTTTGGAGAAATGTCTATTTAGGTCTTCTGGTCATTTTTGGATTGGGTTGTTTGTTTTTTGGATATTGAGCCGCATGAGCTGTTTATATATTTTGGAGAGTAATCCTTTGTCTGTTTATTCATTTGCAAATATTTTCTCCCATTCTGAGGGTTGTCTTTTTGTCTTGTTTATGGTTTCCTTTGCTGTGCAAAAGCTTTTAAGTTTCATTAG
>NC_041215.1:122305231-122306410 GCF_002837175.3 Physeter macrocephalus | reverse complement strand
TTCTTCTCTGATTTCCGTGGCTAGGACTTCCAAAACTATGTTGAATAATAGTGGTGAGAGTGGACATCCTTGTCTTGTTCCTGATCTTAGAGGAAATGCTTTCAGTTTTTCACCATTGAGAAAGATGTTTGCTGTGGGTTAGTCGTATATGGCCTTTATTATGTTGAGGTAGGTTCGCTCTGTTCTATTGTTTTTATAACTAAAAATCCATTGGATATAGGACTGGACTGAAAATAAATTAATAGAAAAATTGGAATTGTGTGCCGAATTCACACATCATATACTTCTGTGTTTTACAAAGAAGGTTGAATGTTTCAGCTCCTGCTGTAGAAAGTTAGGGGGTGCTGGCCTCTTAGCTGTATCCCTGAGCACAGAGACAGGTTGGTCTTCCATCCACACACTTACCTGTGTTGGTTCTTCAATAGCCACCCGGAGATTCACCTGTACTTCAATCAGATTGTCTGCCAATCCGTGCAGATCTACCCATTCCTGGCAATGGACAATAGATACAGTCTATATATTTACTATTGAACACAGTCTTAAGCCTTTAACCCCTAATTGTTTGTCTAAACTCTAGGGGAAATCAATATTAAAATATTTCTTGACTTGCATATTAAAAATATAACTTCAAGAGATCAGTAGAAAGCATATATAGTTGGTCTCCTGCACAATTACTGGGGTGTTTTTTTTTCAATTTTACTGAGGTGTAATTGACATACAGCAGTTTGTACATTTAAGGTTTATAGCATAATGATTTGACTTCCACATATCATGAAATTATTACAGTAAATTTACTTAATAGTCATCATATCATATAGATACAAAAAAAAAGAAAAAGAAAAAAATATTTTTCTTTATGATGAGAACTCAGGGTCTATTCTCTTAACAACTTTCATGTATACCACAGCAACCTTAACTGTAGTTATCACATTGTTTATTGCATTCCTAGTACTTGTTTATCTTATAATTGGAGTTTGTACCTTTTGACGACCTTAAAATTTCTATTCTTGTTCTATTTTGGTGACATGCTATCAACTTATAAGGAAAGTCATTACCTAAACAGGTCTATGAAGTTCCCTGTGTCATTTTTGTTCAGGGTATTCTTTTTTTTTTTTTTTTTTTTTTGTGGTACGCGGGCCTCTCACTGTTGTGGCCTCTCCCGTTGCGGGGCACAGGCTC
>NC_041215.1:122292307-122305143 GCF_002837175.3 Physeter macrocephalus | reverse complement strand
ACGAACCCGCGTCCCCTGCATCGGCAGGCGGACTCTCAACCACTGCGCCACCAGGGAAGCCCCAGGGTATTCTTGATGGTAGGCTATTCTTTCATCTTGATGACTTCAGAGTAAAATCCTTGACCAATCTTCATATCAGGAATATGTATGAGTCACCCGAAAAAGTGTTCTTTTGTTATCTTAGGGGCACTGTGAACTGGGTATCCAAGCTTTCCCCTTTCAACTGGTAAATAAAAGGCCCAGGGCCCAATCTGCGATGCTTTTGCAGTACACACAGCACTTATGCTGTTTAGTCTATGTCTTTGTCTTCCTTTGAGCCATGCTTGTTTTTATTCTTTCATAAATTCATGTTCCTTTGTTATAATATCAGTAACTGTTTCTTTGTAAGGCACATTTTGGAGTGTGCGATTAAAGGACACCTGAGAAGAGCAGAAGAAATTTGGCCATGTGTAGATTTGGTAAATGCACAGGAGAAGTGCTGCAAATTTCCAGTCCAGGCCCTCGGCAGACATCATTAATCAATAAAGGTTTTTGTTCCTAGGAAGCCTGGACACCCCTTCAGATTCCTTATCAATCCATGCTTCCTATAATCCCTACCAATTGGTTCACATTGGCACTGGGAACCTATTTGCCATCTCTGCCTTAAGGTTTTCTCCATGCAGTTTTTTGATGTACTGCCTCTTACCTATAAATTCAGTAAAATTGCATTCTGGCTTCCTTAGTGTGAAATATAACCTTTACATCTAAAAGACAGTAAAATCAAACGGTGCTATAATAGCAACAATATGTACACTGAAAAATAATTTAAATAAATAATAATCTGCCAGAAGGTATCTTTTTTAAGATTGAAAAAGCAGGTTCTTTGTTCCCTTCGGCCTGTAAGATCCCTGACATTTAAGAAGTAGAATGGTAGGGCCATGCCTTCACTCTGAATGACTCTGGCTCTTGAAGATCGTGGAAAACTTTGCCTAGGTGTGACTTATCTCAGCCATGTGTTGTGTAAGGAAAATGATTCCCATATGTCCCCACTACTTCACAGCCAAAATATTCCTGCGCAGGTTGGGCGAATGCTTCCCATAGGGTGCATTCCCTTGGTTTCAAGTCATGAATTTAGAAAGGCTTTGGATCGCAGGAAAGAATTTTACTGTCTTTATCGTGTGTACACACACACACACAAGCACGCTCATGTGTGCATATATTCTCTTTGTCTTGCTGTGATTTAAAGTGGTGTTGTGTTCATTAACCAGTTATACGTGCTCTAATGAAAATGCCATCATCAGTGTGTAAGTCAGTGTTGCGTCAGAGGCAACACAAGTTAAAGTATCAAAGGGGAAATGGTTATAAAAATTTATTCTGGTGTGTGTCTTAGAAAACCTCAGCGCTCCAAATATGCTGCCTGCCTTCCTATTGCCTTCTTTCCAACCCCCCAGAGTAACAGCCCATTCCAAATCCAAGCAATTCTGAAAATTAAAAACATATTTTATTAATAACTCAAATACAGGAAGAACACAACAGCCCTTCCTGGTGATGTAATTGAACCTGATGATTTGAATTAAGAATATGCTAACATCTGGTAGTACCCAAAACACAGCCTATTAGAAATGAAATAGCCTAATCTCTGAAGTCATATTCATATTTTTAATATATTTTTTAGAAACAAGAAGTCTATTCCCCCAATAGAAATCTATATAATTAAGAGAAAGATTTTAAGGCTGTGTTCTAGCTTACAGAGATGGTAGTCATGCAAAAACGGCTTCTGAAGGGTCTCAGTTTCAGACATGAGATGAAAACAGAAAATCCCCTTCTCTGATGTTATGTCAACATGTTTCTACCAGGTCAGAACAAAAGTACTGTATATTTTGCTGCACGATAGAATTTGGGTTAAAGTACACAGATAAGTAGTTAGATATAAAGTTATACTGAGCCAGGAACTTTAAACAGCTCCATTAACGTGTTGTTATGAAGAGACTGTCAGACCTTGAAAGGAATTAAATTATATCGTAGCAATTTGAAATATTTACCTTTACATGCACACACTAAAAAAAAAAAAAGAGGAAAAAAAGAAAATGAAAAATAAAACAGTATACAAAATTTGTTTCATTTCAATTATCACGAAGGGCCTCAGCAGGGGTTTTCATTTGATAAATGCAAAACGACAACCTAATAACAGCTTGCTTTGTTCCAAAATTAGGAAAGGAAAAAGGTGGGAACCAGCATGTCGAAGAGTTCTTAGAAAAAGGGCAGTTTGTTTTCAGGACTGAAAATTAGAGACATTTTTTTTGTCTGGAGCATGGAAAATTACTAGAAAGTTTATAGAAATTATTCCTCAGGTGGCTTCTGGCATCATTGGGCCCACCGCTGGTTGTTTCTTTGTTTTGGGCTGTTTTTTTTTTTTACCCCCCTCAGCAAATGTTCTTAAAAATGAAGAAGGCTTTCTGTTTTAGGTTCCTTCAGAACAAACATATCTCAACAATGTTCTTTCCATAGAATGTGCCCTATGCTTCTGTTCTTTACCTTTCCATCATGGAAATCTATCATCCTTTGTCTAACTAAGAGAGCACCTCTCAGTTGCAAAATAATAAAATAAATCAACATTCATTTGTGTAGCAGAGTTTATTATTTGTAATTTTAAATTTTCTATGGGATCAAAATTTCAGAAAAAATGCAAGAAAAGGAAAAAGGAGCTCCTGTATATTGCTTACCAATTATTTATACTTTGCTTACTTTGCTTTATTATTCTCTCTTCTCTCTCTATTCATAGACACACACACCGACACAAACACACATGTGCATTGTATATTATTTTTTTGGAAACATTTTAGAGTAAGTTAGTCTAACTAAGAGAGCACCTCTCAGTTGCAAAATAATAAAATAAATCAACATTCATTTGTGTAGCAGAGTTTATTTTTTGTAATTTTAAATTTTTCTATGGGATCAAAATTTCAGAAAAAATGCAAGAAAAGGAAAAAGGAGCTCTTGTATATTGCTTACCAATTATTTATACTTTGCTTACTTTGCTTTATTATTCTCTCTTCTCTCTCTATTCATAGACACACACACCGACACAAACACACATGTGCATTGTATATTATTTTTTTGGAAACATTTTAGAGTAAGTTAGAGACATCGTGTCTCCAGATCCAAGCCAACATCACAGCATTTTGCCATTTTCCATATTTGTGACTCCCTTCTCCAAACGTAAGAAACGTGGCTCCCATTACCCTTAATACAAATACTGATTTGCTCAAGTCTAGAACACATGGAAAGCTGTCTCAGAATTGTTAATCATATTACTGCAAAATACAAACTCACCAGTTGGAGTTCATATTTGTTTACAGTTTTCTGAGGTATAGTTGCATATGATGGAGTGAAAAACTCTTAAGTATACAATTTGGTGAGTTTTGACAAATGTATATTCGTATTTATCCACTCTACCAGCAAGATATAGACGTTTTCTATCACCTTGCTCCTTACTAATCAATTCCCACGGCAAAGGAAATTTACCTAAAGTAAATAGAATAAATGAAAGAATGAAGTTATGACTAGAGATCAGTAAAACAAGAAATGACAAACAATAGAGAAAAATCAACAAAACCAACAGCTGAATCTTTGAAAGCCTCAATAAAATTGATAAACCCTTAGCTCGACTGATCATTATTAGGAACAGAAGAGGAGACATGAGTACAAATCTTTAAGATAGTAAAAGATTGCAAGGAGATATTGTGAACAATGTTATGCAATTTAATTAGTCTATGTAGATGAAATGGGCACAGCCCTTGAAAGACCCAAATTAACAATACTGACACAAGAAGAAATAGAAAATCAGACTAGCCCCTATATCTGTTAAAAACTTTTTCATTATTGTTTTTCAGAAAATAGAGGAAGAAAATCTTCTTATTTAATCTTACTAGGGCAACAAAACTCTTATACCAAAGCCAGACAAAGACGTTACAATTTAAAAAAAGCTATAGCCTAATATCCCTTAGGATACAAATTAAATATAGCAATATATAATAAGAATAGAGAGTAATACCAAGTGGGATTTATTTTAATGGTTTAACATTTGAAGATTAGTTCAACTTGCTTTATGAACAAGATAAAAGGAAAAAAAACTATACTGTTATCTCAATAGATGCAGAAAAAACACTTGGCAATATTTACCCACTTTTTATTTATTTACATATTTATTTATTTTTGGCCACACTGGACGGCTTGCGGGATTTTAGTTCCCCGACCAAGGAATGAACCTGGGCCTTTGGCAGTAAGAACGTGGAGCCCTAACCACTGGACCACCAGGAAATTCCCAATATTTGCCCATTTATGATTTAAAATTAAAAAAACCCACCTCAACAAAATAGGGATTTTTGATAAAGGGCTTACAGAAAACCTATAGATAGTGCTATACTTAACATTGAAATACTGAAGTCTGTGTTGTAAGAATGGCAACAGGGCAAGGTTGTTCACTTTCAAAACTAGAACTGGCAAAACTAATCTATGGTGATAGAAATCAGAAAAGCGTTTGCTGGGGAAGTGGTTAGGATCGACTAAGAATGTATTCATTACAATCCATGCATTTTGTTGTACGTAAATTATATTTCAACGCTAATATCAATTTAATGTTCAGCTTTGTCTGTTCTCTTAAGCCATTCAGATTTTGAGTTTTTACTGTGTATTTTGATGATTATAGTTAAAATTTTCCTTATTCCTTAATGTGGTAGGCAAAATTCTATAACCCCTAATGACCCTCAGTCGTATAATCCCCTCTTCTTGAGTATGGGCAGGACCTATAACTTGCTTCTAACCAATAAAATGCAGCAAAGGTGATGGGCTATGAATCCTGTGATTATGTTACATTATATAACAAAGATGAAGGAATTTGGGGGAAGTAAATAAGATCCCTAATCAATTGATTTTAAGTGAATCATAAAGAGATGTTCCTGGGTGGGCCTGATGTAATCAGATGAATCCTTAAAAGAAGGTCAAGATGTCAAAAATCCCAAGCGTCAGGTAAGATGCTAACCCCAGTGAATGCACCCTTGTGAGATTCTGAGCGAAGGGTCAAGCCAAGCTAAGCTCTACCCGGTTTCCTGACGCGTTAAAAATGTCAACTAATAAACATGTATTGTTTTAAGCTCCTAAACATGTGGTAATTTGTTATTCAGCAATATAAAACAAATGCACTTAATATTATTTTCTATTTTATACATGTGATGCCTCTTGGATTTGTCTCCATGTAGTCTATTAATTTTCCCCATAGGAGATAGTTTTTCTCTTTATTGAGTTTTGTGTCTCTCATGTCATTAGTTTCCTTTTGTTTCTGATTATTTGGGGTTGTAATTTTTACCTTTCTATTTTATTCATCTTGATCACTGTTAGTGGCTGTAGGTTTTATTTTTAGTACCTTGCTTTAGCAATTGAAGCTTACATAAGAGAAGGGGCAGTGTGTAGGACAAGATTCTCTTCTGGATATGGGGCTCTCTTCCTTAGTAAGTTACCTGGGTCATCTACTTACGCCCTGCCCAGTGAGGCTCTTAAATAAATACTCCCACTTCAGAGAACAGTGCTCAGAGAATGCTGGAATGCTGAAATCAGCTCCTGTCCTACTTTTCTTTCCTGCTGTGGCTGCCAAGGTCTACAGTGGTCTCAGTCTAGTACCAACACCCATTCTAGGCTCTCTCCGCAGCTGTGCTATCCCCCGTCCTTTCTTTTTTGTTTTTTTTAAGAAAATATTTCTCTAGTGTTTAAATGGAGAGAAAACATCATTGTTTCATGGCTGGCAGAAGAAAGACAAGACTGTCCAACTATTTTAAACGCTGTTCTTTAATTACTTCCTCTAATAATTGCCCAATGCCTTTGTCCTGCTCTTAACATGATTTTTCCTGAGCTTGGGTTATCCCTGGAATTTATGGAAGAGCTCTTTTCTCTTGAATGTGTGTAAGTTTGTGGTTTCTCTGCTCCTACTTATCCCTTAATATGAGCCTATCAGCTTCTCATCTCAGGAATTTGTCAATATCTCTGGCATACCAATGACGTTTTCCTTGTTTTCAAGCACTGATGTGAATTTATATCATCTTTCTTTTTTTCTTCTTGCGAGATTTGAGGCAGAGGAGAGGTGCTTTTTATCCATTCTTTTGTTAGATTCTCATCTTTAAGGTATTCAGATAACATGATCAATTTTACAGATGAAAAAAATGAGATTCAAAGATGGCTACCTGACTTACTCAAGTTCACTCAGCTGGCAAGCTGTAGACTGAGTTTAATCATTTAACTCTTCATGTAGTGTTTTCTTGTCTCTCAGGATCCAAATTAGAAATGCTAGCATAATGGGATATCTGTTATTACACTTGATGAGCAGTTATGTGTACTTGCATAGTAAGGCAAATTATCTTGAAATTCTGGGAAACTACATATTTCAGTGACTCTGAAGCTAACAATGTGTATTTTAATATCCCTGCAATCAGTGCGGCATGTGTTTTTGTTTGCTACCATAGTTTCATGTTTTCTCATATCACACAACATACACTCACACACACACCCTCGAATTAATAGGCTAGCCCTTAGGGGTGTGTGCACACATGCTACATAGGTGGGTATCGGCAGCTTTCTTTCAGGGCAAGTTGGGTATGCTAACCCAGTTCCTCATTATAGTCCTTCTCAATGTTAATTCCATCATTTGCTTTGGAATTTCCATTTGTATGATCCTCCTGAGTGGGAGTTGTTTCTCTCTATCTGCCGAATTATTCCTGTCTAGTCATTTAGAGTTGTCTCCACCTGATCTCATTCATTCTCAAGTCAGTATGAATCTTGTCTTGGTGGGTTGGGGCCACCATGCCATGCTGTTTTTGTGGAATCTCAAGATCCAGTTACTGAACTGGGTTTCTCTGCGTCCTTCTGTACTCTTTCTGCAGGTATGCAACTTCACACACACTGCAGTCGTAGGGAGAATGTGCATATTATTTTAGCTCTTCCCCAGCCTCCTGTGTAACATCACGAGCCTGGTATTGGTCCATCCTAAAACATGGGCTCCTTTTGACCTCTGGTGCCCATGGATTCTTGACGTGGGTGCCTTGGATTCTTGACATGGGTGCCAGCAGGTTCAAGGCTTCTTTCTTCCTGCTCACAACTGTGTGAGTCGGTCTCCTTGTTCTGTTAGTGACCCAAGAAGATGTCTTCAATTGAATCTTCTTGATTTTATGTCCTCAGTTGGATCAGCTCCTCAATAATCACTTTCCTCTTATCTTCTGTTGCATGGGAGTAACTAGGACAGGCCCATCCCTCACTGTGTTTTAAAAGTTCACTGTGATTCTGATAAAAATAATCTGTAATTAATTTATTCGTACCAGTAAATGTTTAACAGCAGGACTCAAACACTTTCAAATCACACTTTGCGCTAGCCAGCTCAAGGGCCAGACAGATGCCAAAATATTTTTCATTTGTGTTTTGGTATTTCATATTTGCTAAATATGAGCCATTATGTGATATATTTACATATATATGATGAGCATCAATCAAAACATTTCCTTCTGATTTTCTTAATTGGTTGTGGAAGGAGAAATGTCTTTAATCTTGTTTGTAAATGATGTTTAATTATTTTAGTGTTAATTGGTGGTAATATGAAACAGTCTTCATTGGTAAAACACATACAGGAAGATCTTATTTACAGGTTTAATATCCTTAGTTAATGATTCTAGCACCTGGAGCTATTCTCTTGTATGACTTGACTCAAGTGGTAACAGTAGTAAGGTGAGTTGTAAATTATAGACCTCTATGGTCTAAGGAGAAAAAAACATGGGGGGAGTGAATTACTCAGATCAATTTTTAGCAAAACACATTTATGGATATCAATCAGACATTTTTCATAAATATGTCCTACAAGGCTAATCTAGACTTTTATGAAAAACAGGGGAGCATATTAGATCAAGGGGAAATGATAACTACATGAGTTATTGGAATAAAATTACCATGGCTTATAACAGTCTTTTGAAATAAAAGTCTCAAAATTTTTAAAAATTGAATTTTTTAAATTCAATTTTTTAAACACAAATATTGTCCAACCCTCTCTTACATCAGCCCTCATAGCATTTCCAAAAGGTTAAAAAAACACTTTTCAAGTTGTGTTTACACTTGTATTTAAAATAAGGAAAATAACCTCATGATTGAAATCACTGAGATCTGTGACAAGGGCTCTTTTGATGAAAGGTTGATCTGGCCACACACAGTGCAAAGCAAGAGCTCAAGGGGAAATCACACAACAGACGTTCTTCAAACATTGCCTCTTACACGTTATAAACAAACATCCAGGCCTGCGCAGGACACAAGGTAGGAGGGAAGGACAGCTGAATTTAATAAAATGTTTCCAGATAGCTAGATAATAGGTTTTGGAGAATACAGAAGGCATAGAAAACTTCATTCTTTTATCATTTTCTTTCATAGAAATAAATCCTATACCTGCCTTTCCTCCTCACCTACCTGCTCCCCTTCTACCATCCACATTGGATCCATGAGGACATGACTTATGATCCTCTCAGGAAACTTGTTTATACTTGGAAATAAGCGATCTGATTAGCCTTATCGCTATTTCGTCCTGCCTAATTCAGATGTTACATGGACCTTTTATTACCCAGCTTTCCTGTTGTAGTGAAAAGCTACACTTTGATTAATTGTTGGCTGCTACAGAGTTATTGAAAAGTTTTGTGTGTGTGTCTGCCAACAGAATAAGAGAAAGCACAGGAAGAAAACTCAATAATAAATTGCTCCATGTAAGGATAGTACTATACTAGCGACGTATAGAACATGTATAAAAGTGTTCTATCATTTGTTACTATGTCAGAGTTATTGTCACGAAAGTCAGAATTAGACTTAAAGACCAAACACCATAATGGAAACGGTGCAGGCCAGTGAATACAGATATATCTCTGGGGAAAACATATTTATTTATAAAACAAATGACAGGGAGCAGAGAACCTACAGAGGAGAGAACATTTTCTTAAGTATTTTGAAAACTGCATAATTTCACAGAGGCTGAATGTGCATTGACACGGGATATTTGCAGCAAGTCGAAGGTACATTTTGGTGCTTATTCCTTTCAAAGTAATATCTTTAGTTGAACAAGTACAGCATAACCTCTTAGAATCTGGACTTGAAAAACTGCTTTGTGTGGAAAGAAGTTTTCAAATACAAATTCACTTTGTCCATGACAATCTGGATCACAAAGAATAATAAGGTTATGTATACCAAGTCGATTAATTTTTCTGGGTTCATGTGTATGGAAAGTAGAAACAGGGAACAATGGTATCTCGTATAGAATCCATTGGGCTTTAAGGCAAAATTGTATTCAAGTAGGATTATAAGTATGAATGTTGCTCTGAAAACCAATAGATGGCAAGTTTAAAACACAGCAGAATCCTTCTGTGATAAAAGGGTAAAATGGTAATATAATAAGATATAAGAGCTGGAGGAAATCTGGGAAGTGTTCTAGCTCAAAATTTCTCAAATGTTTGTGGTCTGCAAACACAGGATGTTCATTAAGGAATAAGCAGGAAAATAAAAAGAAGATAGGAACTGTTTCTGGGCAAATTAGTTTAAGAAAAGCTTGCTTAAACTCTTAAATTTATTTCTTTACTGCAAGAATTTTCAAGCTCTCGAATAGGTAAGTTCATTTTGAGTCTCCGAGAAAGAAAATCCCCCCAAATTAAGCATGCGCAAGTGCAAATGAGGTACTACGTATGCACGTGTGTGTGTGTGTGTGTGTGTGTGTGTGTGTGTGGAGAGAGAGAGAGAGAGAGAGAGAGAGAGAGAGAGAGAGAGAACTAATGTTCTGGGGGAGACACTTTAAAAATTAGATTCTCATTTCAGGTCCCTGTCTTTCAAAGTTGGAAAATGAGGTCGAAGCATTTGGTGCCAAAACCCACGGTGGTCATGCTGTGCAGTGGATGAGCTGTCCTACGGCTCCAGTTTCCTGACTCTGGGATGCTGCCCTTCACCCTGTGCCGCCCTAAGGAGCGTATGTGGACCGTTACGTCCACTGCCTGAGTAGAACAGTTGATGGCCAGCAAGGTTTTACATTACCAACAAAAACAAGATTCAAAATATTCATCCACCGGCCGGCTAAAATGTCAAGAGTTTTATTTTTTAAGGGTTTCTTAGGGGCATAAGAATTTTAATTGAGCCTCAGCGTGAAATAACTGGGAAGAATCCTATACGTAGCCAATTTAGAGTATTTTCACTGCTAATATCTAAGATTGGAAGAAGCAAGGGGCAAAACTAGTCTCCTTTAAGGAGTGTCTGCCTGCTTTAAAGAGAGAGATTAGGAAAAGTCTAGATTAGTGCTTCCCAGTTTAATTGCTTACATGGCCATCTTGTTGAATTCACTAGGTCTGGGGTGGGGCCTGAGATTCTGCATTTTTACCAAGCTCCCAGGCCTGGCTGAGGTTGCTGGTTTATAGGACTATACTTTTGAGAAGCAGGGGCCTGGCTTATGAAATAACAAAGCAAGGTTTTCTGTGTGCGTACGTGTGGGGAGGAGAGAGTGGTGTGAATGCAGAGGCCAGAACAAAAATCCTGGCGTTGTTTCTTCACAGTTTTGCTGAGGAGAAATAAAGCCAGAAAATATCTGATAAAATGATGGCGTTGAACTGAAGCATTAACTCTAAATTATGGAACTTTGCTGTTTACTTAGCTACTGTCTTTACTCTGGACCTTTCATTTCACTCACCCACTTTTTATTCTGAGACCGAGGAAAGACCCAGGTATGGGGTTTCCCTCATCCATTTACTATCTCTGACTGAACTTTGAGAACACTTTTTGGAGAGACTAACAAGGCCCTTAATTGCACCACATGTACAGGACATTTTTTACAATTGAGGTTAAGGTCATCCATTCCTATTTTGCGTGTACTCTTTTCTGAGCCTCTGTTCTCCAACCTATTCAATGAGGACTAAAAAACTATGAGTATAAAATGAGATAGTATATGCGGACTTACTTTGTAAAGCACTCTACACCATTCCCTCATTTTCTCTCTGTCCCTGGAAAGAAATCAATGAATGAAATTTGGGGCTGGAAATGAATACAAATTTGGGGCGACGGCAAAATTTGCAGTTACGGTGCTGTTGTTTTGTCGCTACTGTTGTTCCGATGATGGGTACCTGTTCCCCCAGAACCTCTGTTTCTCCATCAGTAAACGTGCTTCCCGTGCTGTGGAGTAACTGGGTACAGATGGCAGTGGGCAGCAGAGTCTTGTTGAGGAAACAACAGTTTAGCCCATTTTGGAGTCCCTGGTTCTTTTTAATTCAAGACACATTTCTGTCACACGATCAAGTATTTTCTAGACAAAAGCTTTATGCAGACTGTCAAGGAATTATTTTTCCACCACTGTGCCATATCTGAAACACTCCCCTTGAGCAACAAAGACACCAGAGAGAGCAGAACACAGCACAGTCGTTTGGGAAATTCTTGCAGCTTGAGATACACACATCAGGTTTGCTGAAATTTCTCAGTGGCCCAGAGTTCTACGAAGAGGGAAGAGAGGGCCGTGCTGGGGAGGGTCCACTTTCACTGAAAAGGAACGTCTGCCTTAGTTGCAGTGGGGCCTCTGGATGGAGGTCGTGAATGACCCAAAGCAGCGGAGCTCTTCCCCACACTCACACGCCTGGACCATGGCGCTGACAAATCAACTTGGGTTCAGGACCAGATCCCGCCATCTCATCGCTGTGTAGACTGAACTGACTTCACTGCTCTGAAACTCAGTCTCCACATCCAGAAAATGGCCATGGTAATACTTGCCTTTCAAATTTGAGTGAAAATGAAAAAGAACACACGTTGAACACCGTTCCATACTAAGGCCTAAGGGAACAGCTGTCATTGTACTTGCACTATTTATTTATCTTATTGTTCATTCTACTAGTAGTGCTTATTTTATTATTTTCTTTCCAGCTCTTTGTTGATGCTACCTTTGCCCTGCCCTATGGCGTTAGATGCTGACCCTTCCCAAAGCCTACTGTCCCCCGGCCCCCCTGTAGTGTTCATGGACCAGCTGCTGTTCTCCCCTGACCCCTGCTTCCTTCTCCCCACCTGCCACATTGTTAAATCCTATTGTACACTGATCCTCACAAAACTGGCAGGCACACGCTCTCCCACCAGGCATTCCAGGTATAGAGCCAAGGCACAGAGCCAAGTCATAATTACTTTCTAGAAAGTTATTTTTTAAGTGCTAATGTAGCACATCCGAAATCCTATGCACGTAGGGCCTAGGGTTAGTTGGAAAGTGTTAAAGTACTTTCTGTTACTGCTCTGCCTTTTATAACTTTGAACAAGGCATTTTTCACCCTCCTTTTCTCACACCCCTCATGGAAAGATTAGAGAGATAGTATCAGAAAAGTGCTATCTAAATATGAAATGATATATAAAGGAAATACATATCAAGTGCTGTCTGTCAGATGCTGCTGATCCTTCCACCATGTTTTTTTCTCTGAGCTTCAGTCTCCTAGGATTGGTACAGGAATCAATAATACAAGTCAAGAAGTACTTCAGTTTTCCAGAGTCTTCTTAGGGTGGCTGTTCTGCTTGTCTTGCTGCTGGCAGATTTTAAATCACTTGTTCCATGTACTGGCCCAGTTTCCTAATAACAGAGCCTATTGGTGTTG
Organism: Physeter macrocephalus; assembly: GCF_002837175.3. Classification (NCBI taxonomy): domain Eukaryota; kingdom Metazoa; phylum Chordata; class Mammalia; order Artiodactyla; family Physeteridae; genus Physeter; species Physeter macrocephalus. The sequence goes on along the minus strand of NC_041215.1, from coordinate 122,292,502 downwards.
AGGCTTAAAATGAACTTATACAGACATGCAAAGAGCATAGAACAGTGCCCAGTATAAGGGTAAGGTGAGTACTCAGCAAGTGTTAGTGGTTAGCATTTGCATTTTTTTTTTTTTTACTTTTATTTGCATTTATTTTTTTGCAGCATTTATTCCCGGGCCATAAGTTTTTGTTTCTTCAATTTCTTCTGGGATATC
>NC_041215.1:122267757-122292297 GCF_002837175.3 Physeter macrocephalus | reverse complement strand
CCTGGGCACACCTACCAACTCCACCATTGTAACGACGGAATGGCACACACTGCTTCTTTAAAGTGACATCCTTCAGATACTTGGTGGCTTTTCGGATATGCATACCCTTAATAGCCTGGGCTGTTTCACGAGTGTTCTTAAAGTGAACACGAAGATTTGAACCTCTCGACTTGCATGATTTTGTGGGATTTTCTGGGTCAAGTGAATAGCGAACCATTTTTAGAGGTCACCTGAGGCCGCTGACCGGAAAAGCAGCATTTGCATTTTAAAGCCTGACCCTTGCTGGCTTATTTGCTTCTGATCTATTTCTCAGTTCTTACCTTCAGGACCTAGGATTAGACCTTGTTCTCTGGGACCCAGACCCTAAGTTGACAATCACTGCTTTCCAGACCAGCGGTCCCCACCCTTTCTGGCACCAGGGACCAGTTTCGCGGAAGGCAATTTTTCCACGGACCGGGGGTGGCAGGGGGGATGGTTCGGGAGGTAATGCGGGTGATGGGGAGCGACGGCGAGCGAGCGGGAGACGAAGCCTCGCTCGCCTGCCCGCCGCTCACCTCCCGCTGGGCGGCTCAGTTCCTAACAGGCGGTAGCGGTCCACGGCCTGGGGGTTGGGGACCCCTGTTCTAGACCCTGCCTTAGTCTTCAGACCCTTCCTTCTCAGTTTTTCCCCAGCTATTTCTGCCCTAGATTTAAGTCAGGTAATTTACAATGCACTGCCTTTGGGGCCTTGCACTGGCAGTGAGAGGGTGGAGCTCATTGCAGAAATTACCTGTTCTTATAAAGTAAAGCTTGAGAGACTGTGTTGATGGGATTGGGGAGAGGGAGGAGGGCAAATGTAACCAAGTAGACTCACCCAATCCCCCTGGATTCTCCCAGGTCACAGGACAAATCTAAAGTGACCTTGGAATTGGGTCAATTTGCCAACCCAACAGAAAATTGTTTCCTATCATTTGAAATGTCCTCGTGAGCAAACTCATTCTAAATCTTCACCCCTACAGCCACCTAAAAGGTGTGTTAATACTTCAAAATAATATTTCAGAACGGTAAGCTGATGGTTTAGTGCTGGATGTTTTTAGTCATTGCTTGCTGCTTTAACCAATAGTGGTGATCTGACTATTCATTATTTACCTGCTTTTTAAAAATACTGTATTTTAGGCCAATGATTGTAAATGTATAAAATTGCTGCATAAATGGCTTAAATAGAAATAGTATATATTTCTAGGTCTACGTTTCTCTTTTCTTGGACCTATAATCATCTATTCTAGTAAAATTATATTTTGCTTTCTTTGTGACGAACTTTTCTTAAATAGTTCATTTTTCTTCATTGCCAGAGCTATTTTCATTTCAAAGTTACAACTTCTAAACTGGAGATCATTACTTCCTCACTTTTCAGGCAGTAATTTCCATTTGAATACTGTAAAAGTGTCATTCTCCTTGAATCTCTTAATATTTTGAGCTTTCTATTTATAATTAAAACAAAAACTCACTTTCACATATTTTCCAAGGAAGAAGGTTTTATTTAAGAAATTATTTTGCACACAACTTTCTGTTTTACAGTAGCTATACAGGCTACCCCCAGGCAAAATCCTGTTGAGTGTGCAGCTGGTTTTTAGCATCTCTCTGTTCCCTTTCATGAGAAATTCATGTCCAGGGTCACATGAATTGTCCCCTCCACAGGCTTGCTGCTGAAGGCATCACTGCACACTCTAGACCAGGAGTCCCAAACCCAAATGCCTACAGAAATGAAGTAGTTAAAGGAAATGAGGGCAGCCAACAGCATAGAAATGGTGAGGATTGTGGTAAGCTAGAAAGTAGACGCCCTATCCAAACTGGGTAGCCATTATTCCATTTCAATAGGTTTAGTGCCAAACCATTATTCTAGATCAGCTTTTTCAAGAGAAGCCTGAAATCCAGATTCAATTCAAAGTACAATATGAACAAAGATTGCATGGACCGAACAAAACACGTCAACTTGCTGGCCTTTTGAGATCTTCTCCTTTGACCCCTAAATGTCTGCGACATCCACACTTATCTGTTCTGAGTTGTACCTTTCTCTGCTGGGATTAAAATGAGTAAAAGTAATAACTACACATAAAAATACAAATAATGTGTTAATAAAGTAGAAAATGACTGTCTCAGAGTAGAGTTAAGGGTGGAATAAGAAGCAGGATATCAATCAGACATGTTATTTGGTAAAAAGATAAAAATAAAAACAGACAGAAAACCGACTTTGCCTTTTGATAAGGCACTTTTGGCCATGTCAAAGTGTACTGCTTTAATTGATTCTGGGTATGGTGCCAATGGCTATTGAAATTAAACAGGTTACCCATTTCTTCTTGCTTTTAGTGCATCTTTATACCTTCCTCAGTCACCGGAATGCAATGGAATGTGTGATGAGGGATACAGGAAGGAAGGCAGCCACCAACTATTCTGTAAGGAGAGGCTCAATGATTCTCCTTCGTGATGGCAAAAGTCAGGAACAAATATACCAGATAAAGTGATAATGACAGAAAGAGAAATGGTATTTAAGTCTCTCTAGTCCTTTCCTGATGCATTTTCTTCTAGATTTTGGATTTACACTCAAAACAAACTTTTAGAAAAGTTCTGAACCTCTTTGCCATGGATGCATATGAAAGACCACACAAGCACACACAAAATAGAAATTTAATAGAAATTGACCATAACCTCAATTTAAAACATTTCCTGTATGTGTGGTATAATTAAGAACCTGGGTGTTCTCCCCAAGAAGTGTTCTCAAAGAGACTACAAATCTACTCCTTTGAAACTACTTGTTTTTGAACCCTAATTATCAATACAGAAATCTGTACATTTAGCTATAGTTTAATCTACACAGTTGCAAACAGTATGTTTCACGAGCTCAGACTCTTCTCTATACTAACAAGTATTTGAATGCCTGAAAGATTGTTTATTTATCTGTTTCTCTTTTTTTTTCCTTAAGAAAGGGAAAATCAGACTGTAAATTAACCTTGAGAAAAGTCCTGCACAACTTGGCCTTCAAAGATCTAAGATTTTTTTAAAAAGAATATATTGACTTTGTCACAGATTTTTTGAAAAATTATCAAGGATACCGCAGGAGAAAACAAAAAACAACCAAACATTGTAATGAATTACGCTAAATATTTTGACATATATAAGCTAAATATGGCATGATTCTGATAGGCACTAATTGGAGATTTTTAACCCTGAGCAATAATAAATAAGAACACACTGATGCATTGGCTATAACCAAGCAAAACAGCAAGGTTTCATTCACAGAAGTAAGAAAACTTCAAACTGCAGACTCAACTCAGTTCTGAATTATATATCTTGGAACACTGTTAAGTCAAATATTTGAGTATCTGTAAAACTAAGGCTTCCCATTTCAATTACAATCCATTATGAGTCTGTCCTTTTTTACAAGACTGATGTCAGGAGAGCAGCGTGATCTAGCTCTGCTAAGGCAGATCTTTAAAGGAAATCTGGTTGGCTGGCCTCATGTTGAGAGCGGTGGGAGCAGTTTGGGGACAGATCTCCGAAAATAAGTGATAAAACATATATCCTCCAGGAAATTTTTTCAAACCAAGTCTGTGTTCTTTAGAAGTCATTTTTATGTAATGGATGTTGAATGCTTCCTGTTAGGTGTGATTTTATGGCTTTTGGTTTCAGAGACTAGGGAGTTACTCCAGGCAGTCCCCTAAATGACTTCCTTGTATTCCGTAGGAGCAGTGGTTGGTGGGCTGATCAAAATCAAAAGTGAGAGTATCATTCTGAGTCTTTTGTCAATTCATGTGCGTTCAGTCAACCCATGGTGCATAAAAGACACGTTCTGACACTACTGATGGACTTACGTACTATATTTCATATTGCTCCAGAGGGAACATGGATTCCATTTCGAGATCCCAGAACACATCTCACCCAGTTAAACTCTGATAGAGAAAGCAGACAGTCTCCGATCCAGTCTTCAGTGATGGCCCTTGTGGTTTTGGAGAAAAGAGTGAGTGCTAGGGAGAGAGTGTCCAGGCTGAGCTGGAGGTGCTCAGAGAAGTAAGTCTGCCCAGTCAGTGTTTGAATGACAAGGAGACAAGACAAAGACCATGGATGGGGCAAAACATGTCCACTAAGTCCCAAGGACAAAATGGTTTACTGTGTCTCATACTTCATTTACCCCTCATAGTGACTCTTTGTATGGTTAGCTATTGATGCATAATAATCCACCTAAAAACTCACTGGCTTAAAATGAAACATTTACAGTTGTTCATGAGCCTGCAGGCTGGTTGAATGGTTCTTCTCATTCCAGCTGGACTGACTCATATATCTGTGGTCAGTTGCAGTTGGGTGTATGGCTCTGCTGATCTTGGCTGGGCTTTTACCATGTCCTACCCTTCATCAAAGTACTTCAATGGCTCTCTGTTACCTGCTCAGGAGTTCTCAAATCTGTTTGGTTTTGAGACCACTTTGTTTTCTTTAATATTAATGAGAACCTCAAAGATCTTTTGTTATGTGGGTTATATCAATCCAAACTTAACATGTTCAAAAATTAAAAATATGTATTAATTTGTTTAAAAATTAAATTTTTATGTGTTCACATAAAGAACATAATTGTAATGAAAGATGACTATATTTTCCAAAACAAACAAAAAAAATTACTGAGAAGAGTGGTGATGTTTAAATTTTTGTAAACTTTTTAAATGTTTGGCTTAAGAGAAGAGAGCCGGAGTCTCATATCTGCTTCTGAATTCAATCCATTGTGATGTTAAATGTCAGGTAGACTCTGGAAAACTCCACTGTACACTTGTGATAGTATGTGAGTGGATAAGGTAAATAAAATTTTAGTACTGTTATGAAAATAATTTTGACCTTGTGAACTGCCTTAAAAGATCAATGACATCAGGGGTTCCTGGACCCAACTTTGAGAACCCTGGTCTAGAAATGAAGTATGTACTTTCTGCTTTCTGTTTTAAAGATTTTATGATTTTGGTTCACTTTATCCTTAATGTAAGTATATTTGTTTTGCCATTTACTAGCTGTATAACTTGGGCAAGTTAGTGACTTTCCCTATCTGAAAAATGGGCATACTCATATCTTACTCATGGGGTTGTAATGTAATGAATTAGATGCTCTGCGTAAAGAACTCAGTATCATGCCAGGCACACTGTAAACTGTGAAGAAAATGTTACTATTATTATTTTTTTTTAGTAGTTATATTTCATTTAACACATATCACTTAAATGCTTTCACTGGAGAAAACACTGTTTAGACACTGCAATAAAAGTTGTATTAATATATGCTATGCCAATGCCCCTTGGAATATTATAGCCTTTAGGAGAAATGAGATCTTAATTTGCTCATTTCATGAATGTTTATTGAGGAACTAGTAAGTGCTTCTGAGAGCTCTGAAGCCTTTGGGAGGACTTCCTGGCCTAGGCTTGGCTAACAGAGAAGACCCCGTGAAGGTGGCGTTAGAACTGGGTCTTGAGAAGTAAAACATTGTCGTGGGCAAAGGCAACATGTTGAAACGTATTTTAAGAAGGAAACTTTTAGCACAGAGTCAGCAAATATCTTCTAGAAAGAGCCAGATAGAAAGCATTTTAGACTTTGTGGGCCATCTGGTCCATGCCGTAACTTCTCAACTCTGCCATTGTGGCGAGAAAGCAACCGTAGACAATAAATAAGGGAACGAGCATGGCTGTGTTCCAATGACGCTTTATTTATGGGCACTGAAATTTGATTTCATATAATTTTACACATCCTATAATATTATTCATCTTTTGATTTTCTTTTTCCTTCAAACATTTAAAAATACTAAAACCATTGTTAGCTCGTGAGGCCATATGAAAGCAGGCATTAGGTAAGAGTTGACTCAAGGACTGTAGTTTGCAGACTCCTGCCCTGGAGCAAGGGTTTTATGGTGAGAAAGTGTCATGTCTGGGAAAAAAATGAGTTTTCTAGACTGTTGTTTGTGTAGGGCAATTTGTAAGTGAGTTATCTAGGCAGATATTTGCTATCTTGCAGAAGATAAGGAGGAAGGAGTAGAGAGTGGTAAGCCTTGAAGGACTGAATAATAACAATAATAATGATAATTATGACCTCCAAATGTGGGCATCACACTTTATAATAGTTGGGGCATATAATATCATATTCTCATTTGTAAATGGCCGAACTGCAGCTATTTTTCAGGTATCTCCTCTCATTTCATTCCTCCTCAGCTATATGATGCAGAGTTTATCCTGTAAGCACTGGGTAGGATACTGTTTTATAAAAGATTCCTGCAAGCATTTTTGTGTTCAGGGGGTGGAAACACAATTCATCTTTTTGGGAAACAAGTATATTTGAATTTGAAAAATACTCTATTGGGGTTTTTATTTAAATTAAAACAAGTCCTAGAATCCAGTCCCAAGAGATCAGATAAAGAGGAGTTAAATAGTTCGGCAGGATAAATGAATAAAGTGTTTTCCGGGGATGGGAAGTTAAACACATTGAGTTTTTGCTTTGGGGAGTTGAGGTAGGTCCTTGGGCTCCTAGGACTCTGGCAGGGAAGGTCAAGGTGACAGGGACTTGGATCTGAGCAGTATCAGGCTCCTATGGCATGACCTCACAGAAGAGGGAGCCAGCAGGGGAGTGTGAAGATCAGGTATGGTATGTAGATAATATTGGATGTGGGGATCAAAATTCACGTTTTTTGCATTTCTACTTTCTTGTGTGATCCTTAGATCATCAGAAAAGAGAGCAAAGTATTAAACCTTGTTGTAGCTTTGGATTAGCAGTGTTTTCATAAGACAGTGAAGGACTTCATTGTTGCTTGAGGCAAGGTGGTGCTGGAGATGTGCTGGCTATAGATATAGATTTGGTAGATATCAAAAGGGAACCTAAAGAAGACCCTTGAGTGACTGATTAGAGCAAAAGGTAGCAAGTGGCTGTTTGGCTGTGTATTCACATTCAGAAATTTTCAGGAATATTTAGGGTATTGCAAAACTTTAGGCAGTGATATATGATAAAGACTTAGGTTTTATTTTGTTTTTGTCTTTAAATGTGGACATCAAAAGAAAAGCAACTCCAGAAATCTGGGAACTTTAAGACACTAGGGTTTGCAATTGCTTGCTGTGGAGAAAGAAGTAACCAGATGTATGTTTTAGGAAGAAATTCTGTGGGCAGTGTGAAAGGTCCTTTAGAGGGAGAGAATGGAGGTAAGGAAACCAATTAAGAGAATCTTACAAAAGAGATCATGAAAACCAGAGCTAGGTCAGGGCTATGAGGCTCAAGGAAAGGAGGGAAACATCAACATTTCAGAGGGATCGGGAACCTCCTGGAGGTGGATGATCAGACAGGGGGATTTTTCCTATAAATACAACCTAAGACAGCTAGGGCATGTTTTCATGTGGGGGAAGTTCCATTCCCTGCCAACATGGACAACATAATTTGCTACTGGCAAAAGTTCAAGTTCCAGCCCAATCTGTCTTCCACCTCTTCTAGAACAGGTTCAGGATCCTTAAAGACCCTTTAAAACTAGGTGAGAATATATATTTGAAGTATGTGCATCAGTACCTACCCCTTGGCGAATTTGGGAAGTCACTTTGCCAGCATTCTTATTTTTCCCTCAGTTTTTTATTGAGATAGAATTGCCATATAACAGTGTATTAGCTTAAGGTGTACAGCATACTGATTTGATATTTGCATATACTGTGAAATGATTACCACAAGTTTAGTTAACACCCGTCATCTCGCAGTTATCATTTTTTTTCTTGTGATGAGAACATTTAAGATCTACTATCTTAGCAACTTTCAAATGTAAAACACAGTATTGTTAACTATAGGTATCATGCTGACATTATATCTCCAGAACTTATTTATAACTGGAAATTTGTACCTTTTGATGATCTTCACCCAGCTCCCCACTCCCTACCTCCCACCTGTGGCAATCACCAACCTATTCTCTGTTTCCATGAGTTTTTCGTTTCTTTAGATATAACATAAGTGAGAACACACAGCATCTGTCTCTCTCACTTGGCATAATGCCCTCATATTCCATCCACATTGTTGCATATATGGCAGAATTTCCTTCTTTCTTGTGGCTGAATAAATATCCAATCCCACACTAGACCTCTCTGTCTCTATTCAGGTTGGCCTGTGCCTCCTAAGATAGCAATCTTGGAGCCTAACCTTAGAGAAGTACCATACTTCTTACTCGCTAGATATAATGCTGTCCAACAGAACTTCTGTGGTGAAGGAAATCATCTATATCTGTGCTGTTCAATAAGTAGCCTTTGGTTACCTGTGTCTAGTGAGCACTTGAAAGTTGAAGGAGACTGAGAAACTAATTTTTAATTGAAGTTAAATTTACATTAAATAACTCCATGTGGCAAATGGCTGCCATATTGGATGGTGCACCTCTAGATCTCAGCATCCAACATCCTACCCAAACTGTGGGCACCTGGGAGCTTAAACAGAGGAGAGTTTTACATATTTGTTCCGTCCACTTGTACCAAGAGATGTGGCAGGCATAAGCATTTGCTCTAACTACTATTCTTTCATGAATTCCTTCTCAGAATCATGCTGGCAGACTGGATTAATTAATACTGTGCAAATGAAAGAAACTGAATGTAACTAAGTATACTTCAGGCTTAATTCTTTTAAAATTACATAATGAAACTTAAATATTTCGCAAGATTACTGGGAAAGGAAATTTAGATTCAATGCTCTCCTCTTTAGCCCTTGGTTCATGTTTGAATCACATATATTTTGTATGATCATCCTGACACCTCCTCGTTATCAATGCAGTTTTCTTGTCCAGCAGTTATTTTGACTCCTGGCCTTGTGAACAGGTACTGAAAAAGCTTGGACCACCACCCTCCCCAACACACACCCCCCGCCATCTCTAGACCTTTCTAGCTACATATCCTATCATCTATCTGGGCTTGCAGCCTTGAAGTCTCACCATACGTTTGGCTATTTACATTTTAACTTAGCTTGTGCTAAGATGTTAATAAGTAATAACAGTTTAATCACTGTCAGATGATATAGTAGTATTCTAGGGCAGGAGCCTTCAGAGTCTGAAGCCAAAGAAAGAACAGATAGGGAAAGTTCCAACTTTCCCTGGCTGGCACCTGAGCAGTTTAAAGTAAAGGACAAGATGAGCATATCTAATTCAATAAGTATTTAGAATGTGACAAAGACATTGTGAAGCTTTGAGGTAGGAAAAAACTACTTCTCTTTCTTGGGCAAAGAAAGTTACAGGGCAAGGCCTCTCTTATATTTGCGAAGTTGAGTCTAATATATCTGCAATTTATTGGGCTTTTCTTAAGACTTCAAAGTACTGCCTAATCAAACCCTGATGTTTTTATTAAAAGTATTTTTAAAAATTCTAAACTATTCAAACAAAGAGGTAGAGGGTAGGGACATTTGCTAACCTTATGGTTTGTTGATACACACACACACACAGACACACACACCCATATGTGTGTGTAGGTAAATAAGGTTTATTCCCTTTCCTGGGAGTTCAGGAGCTTCGCGATTTACCAGCCATGCAACCTGGGGCAAGTCTCAATCTCCCTAAGCCTCAATTATCTTGTAAAATGGGGGTAATGATACTTACCTCTGAGGGTTATTGAGAGAATTAAGTGAAATTATATATGAGAAAACCGTAAAATAGGAAACCCTTTTAGGCTAATGTATTTGATGGGGGGAGGGGCCGGAATTGCTCTTTCTCCAACATGAGGATGAAGACTTGTGCTGAAGTCTAATTCAACGAATGCCCTGGAAAGCATATGGATACATTTTTCTGGACAGATGGCTGATACATTCTGTGCTGCACATGCAAGGCTTTCTATGGAGCTGTTTTAGCACGAAGAGTCTCTTTCAGGAATCTTTATGGGGCTAAGCTATGTTAGGTGAACCTCAACAAACAGGGAGCTGGAGGCTTGCACCTAATGCAAACAGTTGCACGGACGTTCAGAACAGTGAGGGTAAATACCATCTTGAATGCCAAATGCCAAATGTCAATACCGATGCTTGATGGTGTTACATAAATTCAGCTTTAATTGAGCAAAGCTAAATAGACCTCTTTATATTCTGAAATACTGAAATAAAGCCTAAATCATGGAGATTTTATGTCTTGTGTCTGAGATGTCTCCATATATAAGACACACACACAAATATATGTATATTTCCTCCGCTTGACAATTCTTATCTACATGAGAACAAAGTCTAAAGTAAATGGCCATCCTCAGATACCAGCTGTTCCAAGCGTTAGTCTGTGGAATGGAGGAAGGGTGATTTATGCAAGAGGAGAAATTGTTTATATTCTGTGGCACATGTGTCCCTGCTCCATTAAAAATTAGTAATGGAATCCATCTATAACAACCTTAAAAAATAACATGGGTTCATAAGAGGTTCAGTTTCCGGGTGCTAGCACATTTATGACTTCAAAATAGATAATCTGGGGAATTTAAGCAGACTGCTGAAAAGGACTAGATAAAAGGTGTTTTTTCTGGATGCTCTTACTTTTGTAACATGCTGGAAGTGGGCTGAATGACTGCTTTCAGTCACGAAATCAAACACACAAAGTGCCTGTTGGTTCCTAACCAGGTAACTGATATTAAATTAAATGCATATATATGTAAAATAGGAAAGACATGGAAGAATATTGCAGTTGGTGAGCAAAATAGATTTTTGTTTTAAAAAGAAGATGTCTGGGAGATAGGAGGCTGCTGTCGTGTTTAAAAAAAAAAAAAAAAAACAAGAAACCCAGAAGAGAAATGTAATCTCTCTTCCACAAAAACCAAATCTAGTTATGAAAACTTTCATTTTCAAAGGAGAGCTGGAATGTCTGATTTGCCACTTACATTCTTTCCTCCTTGTTCTGTAATCAGCCAAGGTTGAAGAAGAGCTGTTTATGAGCTTCTGTATAAGAGATAGCACACAAGTGTGGATTTATTATTATGCTGCACTTAACTGCCTCTTCTGCAGGCTAAATAGTCTAGTTCTACGAACATTTTCTTAAGTGCAGATCACTTTTCAACTGTTTAATAGCCATCTTTGTTGGTTTCCTCTGAAGGGTTTTGAAATTATTCCCACCCGTCTGAAGGTTTCAACATCAGTAATATTCATTGGGTCCGTGCACTCAATGTTCTGCTGGGCACAGTGCCAGATTTGATTGACCATGTGTTCTACCTGTCCCCAAGCTTTAGAGCCATGTTACAGACAACACAAATGAGATCAATATATTTAATAAAACGGCAACAATACATGGCCTTTGATTTAGGAGGAAAGAAAGGCATAGGCATTGCCTGGGTTTTTTTTTTTTTTTTTTATCTTGTTTCACTTACTCTCATTGATGACTTTGGTCACCCACCAAGAATCTTTTGATATTCTTAATCTGGTGGGCTGTCACTGACTTTTAAATTCAATGTGAGGGCATATTTGAAATTCACTCAGTTTAAATTGTACAGGTTGGGAGAGAAGACCTTGAATTATCTTCAGGGCTAAATTGGTACATTGTCCAAGAGGGAGGGAGCAGGAGACCAAACGAAGTGGCAGTGGATATATGTGAGACTCTAACCTGAGCATCAGTGTATAACCTGGGATCATATACAAATCAGGAGCATGACCCCCAAACCAGAAGATCCAGGTGTTAGGAAAGGTTGTATACAAACCAGCTAACCACCAACAGCATTGATAACAGCAAAAACCAAAATAGAGATAATTATGGGATCAACCAGTCAGAACTCCCAAGTCATCGGTTGAGCAAGGGCACCTGACTGTCCCAGGTTTCTTTTTGGGGGTGGCGCTGGCCCTCTAGTGATGTCAGTTTAAGGACCAGGTGTGGGTTGAGCTGGGGTTTGCACCTGAGTTAAGAGGAAGTCAAGAAAGAACCCGGAGAGGAAGAGCTCTGAGTTCAGAGCTGTGAAAACCCCATTTCGAATCATAAATATTGGTTGTTAACGGGATTGCTTAGCTGACTTCCTCCCTCCAATCTCCACCCCGGCCCCTGTTGCCCCATGCTGACTACCAGGAAATTTAGACCACATTTGTAGATCAGTTATCACAATTAAGGAGAACTTCTTAGCCTGTACATTTGCACATTCTTATTTTCTCCCTTATCTTTATTTTCTACTCATTTGTACATTTTCCCTGGCTCTGGTTTTGTATCCTTATTCATATGTTTCTATACCTTACAGTAAGAGTTTTTGTATCTCAGAACTTGTACTGAAAAATAAGGCAGAGCATAAATAAAGAAACTTTTGCATCCATGAAATAAAAGCATTGAATGGCTTATAAAGCTTGCTGGTTTATTTGTGCATTCTACCTGTTGTTTTATTTATTTCCCAAGATCTGTCTAGTTGGGCAAGATTCACAATCTACATTGGAATTGTTTACCTGAAATTTTCTTGCTTCCCAGGAGACATTATGTAGACATTGTTTTCCTTCAGTGAAAACTCTTCTGTAGTGTAGTTATCTCTTTGGATGGACAGGGATCACACGTGTGCTTCTGATCATATGTCTGTCATGCGCACTCTCAAGGATCCCTGGTAACCTTGAGGAACAGAAGCTATTTTAAACTCAGGCCCCTAAACTGAGAGTTCCAATGACACATGGCAGGAAAGGCTCTTCTTGTCATCATGAGTTTTAATAGGCCATATCTATACTAGCATTGTTCTGCTGTACTGTGAATTTGTAGTAGGATATACAATTGAACAGTTTCCCTCTGATGATGCATTGAAAATATTTTTAAGTCCTGGAGTCCCTAAATTTTATTTCCCCATGTTGTGTGGAGAATATTCACAAAGAGACACAAGTTTAGTCTTGTGCTGCCCACCACTCAGCATTGCATTCATCTTTTTTCCTTTTCCTTTTGCTTGTTATGACTCTTTTCCCAGAAAAGGCATCTTTTCGAGAGTAGTGAACTAAATGGATAGTAGAGATACCATAAAATATCTTCTTAGAAGAATATCTTTAATCTTGGGTTGAGAGTTCAGGGTTTGGAGTTGGAAGACCTGGGCTCCAGTCCTGGATGCCATTGTTCTTTACTCTGTGATCTTGCACAAGACACTGAAATTCTCTGAGCTTCATTCTCCTCAACGATAAAATGGGGAGAATAATTCCCTTTTGACCTTGTCAGAGGGAGTTCAGATCATTTATGTGAAGGTCAAAGCTTTAGTTCTCTATTAATCTAAGCCATGGACCCTTACGGTCATATCCTCAAACTCAGAAGACCTCCTGTCCATTAAACCTACCGCTGTCTCACTCGCAGGCATCCTATCCTGTGTCTTCATTTGTCTTTTTAACCAAATCAGACTCTATTAACTATAACAACAACACTCCTTTGAAAATAGCTAATTCTCTTGCCTTTCTCTCTCTCCTATAGGTGTTCATGGAAAAGCCCAGACTCTGGGTAAAAAACTCTTGCATAATTTATGATTGTATCTTAGTCAAATGTCCCCAGAGAGACATACACACACTTGTTGACTATTTTTACTTTAAATTTCTGGTTACAAATCTCAGATGGGCACTCCATCTGTCCCTACTCTACCTGCTAAAGACCTTGCCTCATGTTCCTTGGAGAGAATAGAAGCACAGGCTTCTGTGTCTGCCCACCATCAACATTATCAACCTCCTCACATCTGTATTTTGTACACAGTACCAGGATCTATGAATATTAATTATTATTGTGATTCCATAATTCTTGGTTGGAGATATCTAATGTATTCGGAATATTTCCAGGAAAAAAACCCTTCTCAAATTTGACCTCTATTAAACTGTTGTACAGAAGGGACTATATTAACTATAGTACATATTGTGATATTTAGCATTATTAAAAAGTGTGCTATGAGCATGCAAGGCACAAAAAAAGAGCTGCTTAATTCTGTTCAAGGTAATGAGCAATTTGATTACTTTGTCATTGCTTTTTTAAAACATATTTATATTGGGGAGGATAAAGAGCATTCCAATTTAAGTATTAGTCACTGGGTTCGAATGCTGAATATAGGTGATACACAATTCCCTATGTTTTATTCTACCTTACGTTTAAGAAAACCACAATGACCTGTGGTTGTGATGCGAAAAACTCAGATTCCAAATACATTTTTTAAAGTTCCTTTTTTCTCATTCCTTGTCACTGGTGAATCGATAAAAGCCCTATTTGTTCATAGGGGTTAAACCATTCAGCCAAGAAGTTATCCTCAACCACTTGTTAAACTTTCTCTAAAAAAGGGCCCTTCATAAGCTCTTCTCTGGGAAACAGCAAGAAGCCAAATTAGCAACTTGAAAAATAAGACTGTATTTTCACAGTCTGTCATAATCTCTTTGATCTTGTTATGAAAAAGATTCATCAGATTTCGTTTTCTTCTCTAAGTTTTGGCTCAATAATGATCCCAATTTCTGTGATGCTACTAGGTGTGCTGAAAAGCCAGCCTTCAGCTTCTGTTCCACAGTGCCCTGCCTGTCTACCATCTGTATTCCCAAACCTTTTAGAAGTGAGAGTATAACATCTGAGCACAAAGGCGAGACCATATAGGTAGTGTCTGGGGACTTGAACTTTTTCAAAGTGGATGAAATAAGCCATGTCTTCAATGTGGCTGTTAACATACAGCAAAGGAGAATTGGACACAAAATTTAATTCTTTCTCTTTAGTTTGTTCCACAACCTTTCCCTAGATATTTCCTTTAAAACACTGATCCTATGAAACGCTACATTAGAGGGAAAAAAATTTCCATGGTCAAAAAAAGTTGGGAAATATTTATACTCTAATCTTCCTAAGAAATTCAAAATGCAAAGTACTGAAAAACTCTGCTGTGTGACCTTGAGCAAACTACTTAACCTCTCTGGGTCTGTCTGTAAAATGCGGATAATGATAGCGATAGTGAGGATTAAAAGAGTTAATATATGTAAAACACTTAGATTAGTGCTTGGCACATAAAACAGCTATTATTTTCAATCTAGGATTTTCCAAACCGTTGAGCAGAGAACCCATTAACATACCATAAAAGGAACTCTGAAAAATCTGTCCTAGGATATTAAATGTTCCACTAGCTGGTGAGTACCTTGCAGACAAGAATTCTGCTCTGTTTAGTTTTGTATTCCCTGCTCCTAGCACAGTTCCTGGCACCTGGCGGGCACTTGGTAGATAGTCGGTGCATGAGTGAATGACTGTATGTTCAACATTGTCCTACGTGTCACCTCTTGCCTCCCGGCCATGCTGAGTTTAGATGGTTGATGTCATGGACTGAAGGTTTCTGTCCCCCCGCAAATTCATATGTCAAACTTCTAACTCTCAATGCAACGGTAGTAGGAGATGGAGCTTTTGAGAGATTGAAACCCAATCTCCCCCTAAAACCAAGTTCCCCTGCTGAGTTTATGATTAACCTCTCTGTCCAAAACTTTATTCATTTTCTTCTCCTGCCCCCATTCCCCTCAGGACTGAGGAGTATCAAAGAAAAGAGGGGATTGGAATCGAACAGAACCCTGTGGGGCCTTCCTGGGTATAAAGACTCCTCTGTGGCCCCCATCTCTTGTTTGTAGAAAAAGGCTTTCTTGCACACATTTGAGTTGTTCTTCAGAACCTAAGCCCCTTCCCCAGGTGGAGGAGGGTGACTACATGCTGACCACAAGCATGTAGACCAGAGTCTGGCTGGAACCGGAGGCTGATGATTGAGAGTCCCAAAATACCACCTTGTTACCTTACCACCAACCAATCAGGAGAAAATCATGCACCCTGCAAACCTTACCTCAAATGTTGCCCTTAAAAACCCTTCCCTGAGGGGCTTCCCTGGTGGCGCAGTGGTTGCGCGTCCGCCTGCCGATGCAGGGGAACTGGGTTCGCGCCCTGGTCTGGGAGGAGCCCACATGCCGCAGAGCGGCTGGGCCCGTGAGCCATGGCCGCTGAGCCTGCGCGTCCGGAGCCTGTGCTCCGCAACGGGAGAGGCCACAACAGAGGGAAGCCCGCATACCACCAAAAAAAAAAAAAAAAAAAAAAAAAAAACCCTTCCCTGAAAGCCATCAGAGAGTCTGCATCTTTTGAGCATGAGCTGCCTGTTCTCCTTGCTTGGTGCCCTGCAGTAAATGTTGTACTCTCCTTCACCACAACCTGGAGACAGTAGATTGGCTTTGCTGTGAGACTGGGGAGCAGACCTAAGTTCGGTTCAGTAACAAGGTGGTTAGGTCATGGAGCCCTCATGAATGGGATTAGTGCCCTTATAAAAGAGACCTCAGAGAGTTCTCTTTTCCCCTCTGTCGCGTGAGGACACAGCAAGAAGACACACATCTACAAATCACGAAGTGGGCTCTCACAAGATATCAACTCTCCAGCATCTTGATCTTGGATGTCCAAACCTCTGGAACTATAAGAAAATAAATTTCTGTTATATATAAGCTACCCAACATGGTATTCTGTTATAGCAACCCAAACCCGACTAGGACAATTGGCTTGTTCCTGTGCATGGCTGGATGAACCCCTGTTTTTCTCCCCCTTGGTGTTACAACTCTTCCATTGGTTAGTACAATACTTTATAAACTAGTGTTGTCTCATTTCATTCCCTAAATGGAATTCAATTATCAGTTAGGTATTTGAGACTGAATGACAGAGCTGGGATTTGAACCCTCAAGAACTCCAAGAACATGGCTCATCATTCAGAAGAGAAAACTACTTGAAACTGTGAGGCCAGAAGTGACTTGGAGCTGAGGTTAAATCTTAATATTTTAATTCTTTTCTTTTAGCTTCTGCACCTTTCCATGGCTTTTGAGATACAGATTTTGTCTCAATATACAGGTATGTTAGTGGATTTGATCACTTTGTTGGTTGCATAAAACTACTCTTAAAACTAAAGCCTTGGGCTTTTTTCCAGTACATGTATTTTGAATGATTTGAATAAATTTGCATTAATAATATATGTACTTTGTTTGTTCACTTTGTTTGATTTGTTGTAAAATATGTAAGTTTTGAGGAATCCCAACAAACAAAGGATTTGGTAAGGAGATCCCAGATAGTGGCTGGGAACTCTTGGATTCTTTGGCTTTCTGTTTGCTAACTTGAAGAGGAATAAGAATTTTCTAGGACCCAGATTTATGCTTCAGGTTGTAACACTTTGTTTTGTGTATCTGATGAAATAGATCCACAACTTGATAATATCTCCTATCAATGTTTTCCTCATCTCAAACATGATGCTATTATTAGTGGTTCCCTCAGTGTGAGGGAGAGAAATTTAGTTATAATTTCCTTTATATATAAAGATTTTTTAGCCTCATTTTAGTTAGATTTCCTTTTTACTGAATTAGTCTTAGAAGCATGTTATTTTATTCCTTAGTAATCTAAGAATGACCCTCCCTTTCTTCTCCCTTTTGAAGGTTTTAGAATCATCAAGAACATTTCCTTTCTTCTTTACCTCAACCACCTATGATAATAAGCGCTTTCATCATTGGTCATTTACAGACACCTTTTTTTTTTTTGCGGTACGCGGGCCTCTCACTGCTGTGGCCTCTCCCGTTGCGGAGTACAGGCTCCGGATGCGCAGGCCCAGCGGCCATGGCCCACGGGCCCAGCCGCTCCACGGGACGTGGGATCCTCCTGGACCGGGGCACGAACCCGCATCCCCTGCATCGGCAGGCGGACTCTCAACCACTGCGCCACCAGGGAAGCCCTACAGAGACCTTTTTGAACATACTTTTTGAGTCATATATAGAAGAAATTCTAGGGGATATTTGCATTCCACTTTAGGCTAAAAATCTAGGAGCAAATAGAGCTTGAAATATGTTCTGCGGCACTGTTCTGAGGCTGTGCAATATGCCTCTTAAATTACAATTCCAATTTTGCAAGGGCACTGCAGAAAATCAGAGGAATTAATGGGACACCCAGCTGGTTCCTTTGTAACCCCTGAAAGAGTGATGAATTCCTTTTTGAGTTTCACCTAGAGTTCTGAATTTGACTGATGACATTCAAAATGCAGGAGCAGTACTGGTAGTAAATGAGATCAAATGAAATAATGAATATGAAAATGTTTGTAAATGAGGAGTACTGTGCATACATAAGGTACTATTATGAGCCAATTACTGCTGGAGAAAACATTGAAAGAGGTTGAGAGTATGGCCTGTGTATTCTTTCAGTTGCTATCAACACAACTGAGTCTTGTAGCTATAGTTTTGGAAGTGAATATCTGAGAAGGGCTAGGTTGGACTCAGTCAAGACAGAGTATTTGTCTAATTCCATTCTACATGAATTTTGCCAGAGTTTTGCAGTTTGCTCTTCATCTTGATTTTGGAGTGTTCATAGAACATGAGGGGGCTTTTTTGTTTGTATGTCTTTGATTCTCTAAAACTGAATACAGTGAGATTAATGTTGTATTTAATGCATACGGCAAATTTCACTTTATCCAAGCTCTTCTCAATTATATTATCCACTGTGAGATTCTCAAATTTTCCAACACCAAGTGGGTGTACTACAATTGAATTCAATTCTAACACTATCTACCTGGAGTTAGCATCAGACCCCACAGATTGAAGGGCTCAGTCCCACAAGACTGCCCTCACCTTGATTCCAATCACAAATCCCGACCACCTGTATTTATGACTAACTGACTATGAATTAGGAGTTCTCACCACCCCACCCCAGGTTTGATAGTTTGCTAGACTGGCATGAATAACTCAGGAAAATACTTTACTGACATTTACTGGTTTATCATAAAGGATACAACTCAGAAACAGCCAAATGGAAGAAATGCATAGGGCAGGGTATGGTGGGCGGGTATGGCATGGAATTTCTATGCTCTTTCCAGGTGTATCACCCTCCCAGCATTTTGATGTGTTCATCAAACTGAAGGTTCTCTGAATCCTACCATTCAAGGGTTTTTATAACTCAGTCTCCAGCTCTCCTCCCATCCTCAGAGGTTGGTGGGTGAGGCTGAAACTTTCAACCTTCTAATAATTTGCTCTTTCTGGTTTCCAGCCCCATACTGAGGTAATTGAGGGGTCCTGCCTTAAGTTATTGTATTAGAATAAACTCAGGTATAATCAAAAGGGGCCTTGTTGTGAATAACAAAAAACATTCCTATCACTCAGGAGATTCCAAAGCTTTTAGGAGCTGTGTCAGGAACTGGGAACAAAGACCAAAATATTTCTTATACCACACCTGCTCTTTTTTTAATAGACTTTAATTATTTTTAGAGCAATCTTGTGTGCACAGCAAAACTGAACAGAAAGGACAGCATTCCCATTTACCCCTTGTCCCCCACCCACTCACAGCCTGCCCCACTATCAACATCCCCCTCTATCCTAAAGTGGTACCTTTGTTGCTATTGATGAACCTACATTGACACATCATTATCACCCAAAGTCCACACTTTATATTAGGGTTCACTCTTGGTTTTGTACATCCTATGGATTTTGACAAGTGTATTACAACACTGAAGGGATTTAGAGTATGCCACCACAAAATATGCTACTCTGGCATAGGGATCATTTTAAGCTGAAGGCAATTGAGGAAAAACAGACCCAGGATCAACTCTGCCCTCCTCCTCTCTACCAGGAAGGGCAGGAGATTCTTAATCACCAGAAACAACTCTAGATTCTTCTCAGTCCAGAGACAGCACCAGAGGAATCTATATAATGCATCCTACCAACTAGCCTGTATCTTCCATTAGTTTCTCCATATATTTACGTTCCCATGGTTTGCTGTCCTTATAAACCTAAAAACCTCTTTGTTTTGTCACTTCTCTACAAATATATTGATCTTTGTTGAGAAGCTATGTGAGCCCCAAGTTCTGACCATCCCTTTGAGTTACTTATGACCGAATTCTCCTGCGTGTATGCATGATGCATGCATTAATAAATTTTTGTTTGTTTTTTTCCTGTTCAATTTTCTTTTGTCAGTCTAATTTGCAGGGTCCCAGTCAGAGACCCAGAGAGGAGTATAAAGAAAAAATAATAATCTTTCTTTCCTCCCTACAACATATATTCTTTATTGTAGTATCATACAGGATAGTTGTACCCACTGCCCTAAAATCCTTTGTGATCTGTCTATTCATCATTTACCTGCTTTTTCAAAAAACGTATTTTAGGCAACATGATGGCCAAGCTAAGCAGAACCCATTTGGACCTCTCATGTAGCATACATGGAGGAAAAACAGTTTTCGGGAGTGTCCAATAAACATCTGTCCAGTCCCCAGGGATGACATACCCTCACCGCAAAAAACCTTGGTGATGATCTAAAAGATTCTCGCGTTATGAGTTGAGTCTTCCTAAGTATACAAAACACCCGAGGTGACTTGGAATAACATTAAGCCCAAAGCTTATTATACGAGGTGTAATAGTTACTGAAAAGCTAGGAAGGAAGTTCAGCCAAAACACAACTTGTTTTGAAGAAAGAGTCTCCAAATCACAGGCCAAACGCTGGCACTCCAAATAGCAGACATGAGAGCTGCTGGCAGACAAACAGACCCTGGGCTGTGGCTCACTTCTGTTCCACATTTCATGGTCCCAGGATATTTCGAAGATGTGTCACTTCTCTGCTGCATTAATGGTAGCACAACTCATTCTTAATAATAGAAAACAGCACATCAAGTTAGAAATTTAATCAAATCCTTGGCATTACCAATTAGGATTATAAGGTGTTTTATTTCATTCTTTAACAGCATTTCAAAAAGGCACAAAATGGTTTACTTTACTCTCAGAGAACAAATATAGAAATCTAGAGCACTAATATCATATCAGATTAGAAATCCTCCTTGAAACTGTCTGGCTGTAAGAATCAGCCCCCTTGGGCCAATATTTAATGATTCGGTCTTTTGGCAGCAGCCAAAGTCATGCTGAAGAACATAATTCAAAGGCTCTGGTCTAGAGATCTTAAAAGTTCATAAAACAAAAGGATAACATACAAGACCTTTGTGGAAAGTGCTCAGATGGCTTGGAAATACCAAATCGATTCTTATTTTAAATAGTAAAATAAAAAGAAGACTCCATATTTAAAGAAGCTCAGTTTGTTGATGTTTATTATAAAAGCCCTATCGGGTGGTAAATGGAAGTCAAAGGGGAAAAATAGAGATATATGAATAAGAACATATATAACTCTTGGGTGTGCGTGTCATACACACACACAAACACACACACATACATACATGGCACACATTGCTGAGATGCTTTCAAATGAGGCTACCGCTGGTGGGAACAGCTCCTTCTCAGAGTTGGGGGGCCTTTCCTCCCCCCAATCCTGCAGCACCTGCTGGGGTCTGACTGCACTGGGAGGGGCTTCCGGCACCAGGTTGCTTGGTCCTGAGTTCACTCATCCCATCAGGGAGTGATTATATAGAACAAAAGCTCTGAGCACCATATTCTCTAAGAGGATTTAGAGAGAAATCTCTGAAGGAAGTCTGTACTTCTAGAAAGAAATGTGACTTCAAAGCTGCCTTGCAGGTAGAAAGCCCCTCATTCATTCATAAAAAGAGGATGGAGAAGGGGACCTTTATAGGGGAGCGATTTTTAAAATTGTAATTCTGATTGTGCTTAACACCTTGCGTACAGCCTTTCATTTGTCGCATGTACACCTATTTATTTCAATGCTTTATGGCTCAATCTGGAATTAAGTTATTTATTTCATTGATGTATGTCTCAATATGGAATTCTCCACTTCCGATTGAAAACAGAAATGTCACTTCTACACTATAATTGAGATAATGGAACCCCACTTTATATCTCTTTGAATAATATGCTACAACTGTAGCATAGCCCACATATTATAGGATGTGACACAAACAGTAAAACTTGAGCTTCTGGGTTATGGATAGAATGGCATCCCCTTCTCCCCCATTTCATATGTTAAAGCATGAATCCCAATGTGACTGAATTTGGAGACAGGGTATTTAAGAAGATAATTAAGGTTAAATGAGGACATAAGTGTGGGTCCTAATCCAATAGGAATGGTGTTCTTATAAGAAAAAGAAGAGATACCAGGAGTGTGCACGCACAGAGGAAAGGTCATGTAAGGACATGGTGAGAGAAGGTGGCTATCAGAAAGCTGGGAAGAAAGCTCTCACCAGACACTGACTTTGCCAGCCCTTTGATCTTGGCCTTCCAGCCTCCAGATCTAGAAGAAATAAATTTCTGTTGTTTAAGTCACTCAGTCTGTGCTATTTTATTATGGCATTTTCTAGCAAACTAACACATCCTGTAACTCACGAGAATAGTTATAGGAAGGTTCATGTGCTTTATGTTTTTGAGCAGTGGAAGATCCATCTTTGGCCGAAATCCTAACTAGGATAACATTGTTTCTAGCAAATGGGGTAGAATTCAATTTCTCTATCTTTTCCTTAAATGCAGATGCAAAGGGGGCAGAACATGACAGTACGAGAAAAGAAATTCCAACTGGAATTTATTTAATTCTGCTCTAAAAACATATAATTCTGTTGGTCACATCTATCTCAGGGTTTCCAACTTTCCAGCGTATACTCATGAAGAACTAATAGAAAGTTTACTGCTTTTTAAAAAATCACTTGTGGTTTGTGATGGATAATTATGCTTAAGTTAGGAAAAATAACTTCCTGTGTAGGAAAAATAAACCTAGTTTTCATTCTACAATATGGGTTTGGTTCTTCTAAAAACATGACAATTTTATTACATTTATAAAATTTTTAGTAAAAAAGTTGTATGATATTCTTATGGGTAGATAACTGGGTTAGGCGGACATTATTTAATTATGATATCTAAATTCAGGTTAGAATAAACACACAAAAAATATTTAAAATAAAAGATTTTCAATCTCTTCAGATGTCAACAGAAAATTTAATCTACCAGGATATGTAATATTTTACCTACCAAACTGACAAAGAGAAAAAAAAAAACCTCACTTTTGTTCTGGATATGATAAAAACAGATACTGACAAACACATTTTATGGGAGTATAATTTGAAGAATAATCTATCAATAGGTACTTAGAGTATTAGGAAATATTCAGTCCTTGGTAGTTTCGATTAGGAAAATTCACATTATAGAAGTTAATGATCTAAACACTGCCTGTTCAGGGACTTCCCTGGCAGTCCAGCGGTTAAGACACAATGCTTCTAATGCAGGGGACGCAGGTTCGTTCCTTGGTCAGAGAACTAAGATCCCACATGCCATGAGGTATGGCCAAAATATTTGAAAATAAATAAACACTGCCTGTTCGGTGTTCCCAAGGCCTAGAATTCTCCTGGTTACATTTTCCTTTAATATTTGAATGCCATTCCCATGCCATATTTCTATAGTGCCGCTCCTTTTTGAAATTCATGAGGGTTCTCTGAGGGCTGTTTCTTCCGGTCACCCTTTACTCTAGTTCCTGTCTCTATGGCATTTTCGGATTCAGCGCTGCCAGTGTCCTCCTTTCACTTGTTTCTCCATATTTCCTTATTTTGTAGGCCCTGTAGGCCTTGCTTTCCCTAACTGCACAAGGCCACTCACAGTGTAGCAGATTTTTACCGAAGGCTGCTGGTGATGAAGGAGAATCACACACAGCATGATATGGAAAACAATGTAAAATATAAGCCAAGACTCTTCCTCATCCACTGGCTGCCTCTGTCATGAGGAAACTGTCATTGGCCGTGCTTCTTTCCCACCTAATCCCTCTGGGTCCTGGTGTCCTAATGGTTTTTCAGGCCTTTCTCTCTTCATCTTGGAAACCTGTTTCCTCTCTAGCTGGAAGCCACTAACTCTCCCCCTGAATCAACTTTCTCTAAGCAGAGTAAAGATCCTCCCTCAATCAATACTAGATATCTAGCTGAAATTTGCATTTTGAAAAGTTACTGAAGTATTTTCTAAGGCATATGTCCTACCTTCCCTGAATCCTCACTTTTAGCAGCAAAAAAAAACCAAACTGCAGAAACATACACACACACAAACATACATACGTGTAACTGCATCTTCATGGAGAAGGGTAAAAATCAGAGAGGAGCAAGGGACTAGGAAGTCAAAACAACAACCACAAACTGGATTTAAAAACTGAAAGGAGAGGAGCTTCAAGATGGCGGAAGAGTAAGATGCGGAGATCACCTTCCTCCCCACAAACACATCTACACGTGGAACTGCTCCTATAGAACACCCAGTGAACGCTGGCAGAAGACCTCAGACCTCCCAAAAGGCAAGAAACTCCCCATGTACCTGGGTAGGGTGAAAGAAAAAAGAAAAAAACAGAGACAAAGAATAGCGACGGGACCTGCACCAGTGGGAGGGAGCCGTGAAGGGGCTTCGGTCGGATGCAGAGAGAGGACTGGGGTTGGCGGCGTGAACACAGCCTGAAGGGGCTGTTGCGCCACAGCTGGCCGGGAGGGAGTCCGGGTTAGTCTGGAGCTGCCGAAGAGACAAGAGAATTTTTCTAGCCTCTGTTTCCTGGTGCGCAAGAAGAGGGGATTAAGCGCGCCGCTTAAAGGAGCTCCAGAGACGGGCGCGAGCCGCGGCTATCAGCGCGGACCCCAGAGACGGGCATGAGACGCTAAGGCTGCTGCTGCCGCCATCAAGAAGCCTGTGTGTGAGCACAGGTCACTCTCCACACCGCCCCTCCCGGAGCCTGTGCAGCCCGCCACTGCCAGGGTCCCG
>NC_041215.1:122266650-122267574 GCF_002837175.3 Physeter macrocephalus | reverse complement strand
CGCTACGTCACGCCGGCCTCTGCCGCCGCAGGCTCGCCCCGCATCCGTGCCCCTCCCTTCCCCCGGCTTGAGTGAGCCAGAGCCCCCGAATCAGCTGCTCCTTTAACCCCGTCGTGTCTGAGTGGGGAACAGACGCCCTCAGGCGACCTACACGCAGAAGCAGGTCCAAATCCAAAGCTGAACCCCAGGAGCTGTGCGAACAAAGAAGAGAGGGGGAAATCTCTCCCAGCAGCCTCAGGAGCAGCGGATTAAATCTCCACAATCAACTTGATGTACCCTTAATCTGTGGAACACCTGAAATGGCAATGAATCATCCCAAATTGAGGAGGTGGACTTTGGGAGCAACGATATACATATTTTTTTCCTTTTTCTCTTTTTGTGAGTATGTATGTGTATGCTTCTGTGTGTGACTTTGTCTGTAGAGCTTTGCTTTTACCATTTGTCCTAGGGTTCTGTCTGTCCATTTCTTTTTTTTATGACTTAAAAAATTTTTTTTTTCTTAATAATTATTTTTTATTTTAATAACTTTATTTTATTTTATTTTATCTTCTTCTTTCTTTCTTTTTTATCTCCCTTTTATTTTGAGCCATGTGGAGGACAGGCTCTTGGTGCTCCAGCCAGGCATCAGGGCTGTGCCACTGAGGTGGGAGAGCCAAGTTTAGGATACTGGTCCACAAGAGACCTCCCAGCTCCACGTAATATCAAACGGTGAAAATCTCCCAGAGAGCTCCATCTCAATGCCAAGACCCAGCTCCACGACCAGCAAGCTACAGTGCAGGACACCCTACACCAGACAACTAGCAAGACAGGAGCACAACCCCATCCATTAACACAGAGGCTGCCTAAAATCATAATAAGGCCACAGACACCCCAAAACACACCACCAGACGTGGACCTGCCCACCAGAAAGACAAGATCCAGCCT
>NC_041215.1:122265634-122266065 GCF_002837175.3 Physeter macrocephalus | reverse complement strand
TGTAGGGGTCCCAGAAGAAGAAGAGAAAAAGAAAGGGACTGAGAAAGTATTTGAAGAGATTATAGTTGAAAACTTCCTTAACATGGGAAAGGAAATAGTTAATCAAGTCCAGGAAGCAAAGAGAGTCCCATACAGGATAAATCCAAGGAGAAACATGCCAAGACACATATTAATCAAACTATCAAAAATTAAACACAAAGAGCAAATATTAAAAGCAGCAAGGGTAAAACAACAAGTAAAACATAAGGGAATCCCCATAAGGTTAACAGCTGATCTTTCAGCAGAAACTCTACAAGCCAGAAGGGAGTGGCAGGACATATTTGAAGTGATGAAAGAGAAAAACCTACAACGAAGATTACTCTACCCAGCAAGGATCTCATTCAGATTTGATGGAGAAATTAAAAGCTTTACAGACAAACAAAAGCTAAGAG
>NC_041215.1:122264419-122265358 GCF_002837175.3 Physeter macrocephalus | reverse complement strand
CGACAAATTCTTAGAAATGCACAACCTTCCGAGACTGAACCAGGAAGAAATAGAAAATATGAACAGACCAATCACAAGCACTGAAATTGAAACTGTGGTCAAAAATCTTCCAACAAACAAAAGCCCAGGACCAGATGGCTTCACAGGCGAATTCTACCAAACATTTAGAGAAGAGCTAACACCTATCCTTCTCAAACTCTTGCAAAATATAGCAGAGGGAGGAACAGACCCAAACTCATTCTATGAGGCCCCCATCACTCTGATACCAAAACCAGACAAAGACGTCACAAAGAAGGAAAACTACAGGCCAATATCACTAATGAACATAGATGCAAAAATCCTCAACAAAATACTAGCAAACAGAATCCAACAACACATTAAAAGGATCATTCATTATGACCAAATGGGGTTTATCCCAGGAATGCAAGGATTCTTCAATATACACAAATCAATCAATGTGATATATCATATTAAAAAATTGAAGGATAAAATCCATATGATCATCTCAATAGATGCAGAAAAAGCTTTTGACAATATTCAACACCCATTTATGATAAAAACCCTCCAGAAAGTAGGCATAGAGGGAAATTTCTTCAACATAATAAAGGCCATATAAGACAAACCCACAGTAAACATCGTCCTTGATGGTGAAAAACTGAAACCATTTCCGCTAAGATCAAGAACAAGAGAAGGTTGCCCACTCTCACCACTATTATTTAACATAGTTTTGGAAGTTTTAGCCACAGCAATCAGAGAAGAAAAGGAAATAAAAAATGGAATCCAAATTAGAAAAGAAGAAGTAAAGCTGTCACTGTTTGCAGATGACTTGATACTATATAGAGAGAATCCTAAAGATGCTACCAGAAAACTTCTAGAGCTAATCAATGAATTTGGTAAAGTTGCAGGATACAAAATTAATGCACAGAAATCTCTTGCATT
>NC_041215.1:122218933-122263227 GCF_002837175.3 Physeter macrocephalus | reverse complement strand
GAACTCATGCAGCTCAATATCAAAAAAACAAACAACCCAATCCAAAAATGGGCAGAAGGCCTAAATAGACATTTCTCCAAAGAAGATATACAGATTGCCAGCAAACACATGAAAGAATGCTCAACATCACTAATCATTAGAGAAATGCAAATCAAAAGTACAATGAGATATCATCTCACACTGGTCAGAATGGCCATCATCAAAAAATCTACACACCATAAATGCTGGAGAGGATGTGGAGAAAAGGGAACCCTGTTGCACTGTTGTTGGGAATGTAAATTGATACAGCCACTATGGAGAACAGTATGGAGGTTCCTTAAAAAACTACAAATAGAACTACCATACGACCCAGCAATTCCCCACCTGGGTATATATCTGAGAGAGTGGCATGGACATATATACACTACCAAACGTAAAGTAGATAACTAGTGGGAAGCAGCCGCATGGCACATGGAGATCAGCTCGGTGCTTTGTGACCACCTAGAGGGGTGGTATAGGGAGGGTGGGAGGGAAGGAGATGCCAGAGGGAAGAGATATGGGGACATATGTATATGTATAACTGATCCTCCTTGTTATAAAGCAGAAACTGACACACCATTGTAAAGCAATTATACTCCAATAAAGTTGTGAAAAAAAAAAAACTGAAAGGCTTCCATACAAAACTAGAAATCTTGATATCTAATTTACTCAGTTTTGTAAAATTGTGTCTGTGTATCAAGCTGCTTATGAGTGTAAACTGTTCTTGGTGGTTATCTCAGGTAGAGGAGATTCTGTGATTTTTTAAAAAATTAATATCTTCTAGTTTTATGTATTGTGCTAATTATTTACAGGGTACAGTATTACTTACATAATCAGAAATAAAGCTAGCCATGTTTTTTTTACTGTGGAAAATAATTTGCAATTTCTTATGAATAGGATCATATTTAGCCAGGGCTATCACTTCCATCCTGATGGATGTGATGAACTAGGCTGACAAAGTAGCATTGATATGTATTTTCTCTCTCTTCAGAGCAAGACTTGTATGGGCTTGTATGTGGTCTCTGTGTGTTTTTCTTCCAGTTGGTATGTGCTGTATGGTAGGATATGAACATAAATATGTGTACATTTGGATGTATATCACTGTGTTACTATGTGCAAGAGGGAAGCAGCAGCTCACAGAATCCAACCATAGGAAAGCTACATTCATTCTGGTAGTCGTTAGAATTGCATGTTACCCCACAGTAGATGGACTCCTGGAAACATCTATGTATATATACATGCTCTACATTTTGCAGATGTGTGTAAAACACCTGCACCTCTGTGTACATTTTCTGGAAGGGAATCTAAACAGTTTGGAAATAGCAAACAGGGTGTGACTAGGATGAGACTGGGCATGGAGATCACTATTGGCCAAGACTTGTGAGTGAGGTGGGTAAGGAAGTGACAAAATAGGAGCCAAGGTGCCGGGGTGCAGCCCTTCTGCAGGCGACAATGACAATAGCAAAAAGGCATACATGTCAGGTACTGTGGTCAACATCAGTCTCAGCTCAGCTCATACCACAGGTAAATAACAATCCTTGTGTATAAGTCACATTGTACATTGTCTCGTTGGAGCAGATTCTGCAGAGTAATTTAGTGTTCTGATTTTAAGGCTGTTCTTTGCATCATTGGGAAAATCGGTAAATGGTACAGGTCAGAACTGTGGTTCATCTTTGTCTGCTGACTGATGTTTTTTAAAAGTCTCTTTTACCCTTAGGGAGGTACACTTCAAATTTGCAATAGAAAAGCAGATCAGGCACTACAGTCAACCTCAGGAGGAAATATAAAAAAGAGCATTTCAAAGTTACTTAACAATGATTAATCATGTTACATTGAGAAATAAAGAATACTCAAAAGAGTAAATCTTATAAAAGGGAATCTTACCTTTTTACTAACCAGAATCAGTTTGGAGGAGGAATAAAAAACAAATGTTGAAATAAATATGTAAAACATCACTTAAGTGGGAAGTAATTTTGATGTTAAATTTTTAATATACTTCAGACATTGCGGTATTGGCTGGTATATTGACGTTTCATTGCTGCAGTAACAGATCACCACAAACTAAATGGCTTACAGCAACATACATTTGTTATCATACAGTTTTGGAAGTCAGAATTCTGGCAGGGATCTCACTGGGCTAAAATCAAGGTGTTGGCAGGGCTGCCTTTATTTCAGAAGCTCTAGAGGAAAATCATTTTCCTTTCTTTTCCAGCTTCTAGAAGTCGCCTACATTCCTTGGCTCAAGGACACTCCTCCATCTTCAAAGCCAACGATGTTGCA
Organism: Physeter macrocephalus; assembly: GCF_002837175.3. Classification (NCBI taxonomy): domain Eukaryota; kingdom Metazoa; phylum Chordata; class Mammalia; order Artiodactyla; family Physeteridae; genus Physeter; species Physeter macrocephalus. The sequence continues at coordinate 122,260,929 of NC_041215.1, read as the reverse complement.
TCTCTTTGATCCTTCTTCTGTAGTGATCACCCTCTGATCACAACCAGGCAATATTCTCTGCTTGTAAGGACTCATGGGATTATAGATAATCCAGGATAATCTCCCCATCTCAAGGTCATTAACTTAATCTCAGCTGCAAAATCCTTTTTGCCGTGTAAGGTACCCTATTTGCAGGTTCCAGGGATTAGGACACGGACATCTTTGGGGGGCTATAATTCTGCCTACCACACTGACTATGAAGTGTGGTATTATAATACAAAATAATAACACTGAAAATGTTTGCACAGGGATTTTTGACTCTGATGACATTTCATTCCTGTTACCAATGCCTCTTTGAAAAGAGGTATTTTGGCACCTTATGATGCCAAAGCAACAGAAATTAACCTTGAACAGCGACAGCCTTACAACAGAACAGCACCCAGGGTCACATTGCTGCATGAATTACCTGATGGTGGACCATTGTGTTTCATGTAGATGGCATTTGTAAATGTGGTTATTTAAGCATAAAGCAATAATTTGCCCAAGAGTTAGAGCAGTTAGCAAACATTAATTTGTGGGGATCAAGTAACAGGAAATAATTTGTGATGAGGGAAATTACTCTGAAATCTGGAAATCTAGGTATGTAAGATTCTTTGCTTTCTTTTCCATTTGTAGAGTGGTTTTTTATTACTAACTCGTCTGTAAGGCTAATGAATTGTCTCCTTAAACACTGTGTACTTAGTTTTATGGTTTAAAAAATTAGTATGATTAAAGCATCTTAAGTAAAAGATGCTTTTTGAATTCTACTGCATTTGTCTAGTGAAAGTAAATTGCATAATCATTACTTTTTTGGCTTGAAATGCTGGTTCTGATATTCAAGTTCACTTCCTTAGAATATTAAATAAAAAAGAGAGCCAGTAATCAAGAGTATGTGATATCACTAAAGAAGAGATTCCTAAAGAATGAGGACGTTATGATATTCACATATGAAAAATTTCTGTTATTAATGTTTTCATTTGGGATTTAAACAATAGTTAATTTCCAATTAATTTCTAATTAAGTGCAGTGGATACTTCAGCTGTTTTCCTGGCATATGTTTCGCCCTTTCTTCTTCCCAATATGACGCCAGCTGTTCAGATTGTATGGGCATGCTGCCTCTCCTCCAACACTTGACTCAAGGGATCTAAGCAAATCAATATGATTTCCCTCCACTGGCCACAGGGATTGGCATGGTATGGCCATATACACCAGGGTTTGTATGGTGTTTCCTGCTGGAGACTTTAGATTATGGTTTGGGAACTCTTTCTTTTCGAGGCATTGGTAGTGGATGCCAGTCTTGCAAATATAAGAAAAGAATACCTAAGTGTAAGGCTAGCTGTTTGTGAGGAGTAATTATGTTAATTAAAAAAAATTTTTTTTTGATGATCAGTTTGCTGAGGACACCAAATATCAGATCAGCATGGTGTACCAAAGTTAAAGAGATTTTTTTTTTTATATTCATAGGTCCTAGAAGAGGGATGCACAGCAAACCCAGAGGGCCAAACAGAGGATCCCCAAAACCTTGAAGTGAGGTTTCTCAATCTGAATGCAGGGAGAGAAAGGGGAGAGCCAAATAACTAGTGAACAGCAGCCTTTATGGGGAGGGTGTCAAGTGCAGGATGGCTTTTGGCATGTGAGAAGCCCACTTGTTGGTTAATTTGAATGTACCTGGGTCGACAGGAAGGGGAGATCATGGGAGGATATAAAGATGTCTTCATGAGGTGTATTGCTTCGTTGCACATGTTTAAGTTGGGTGGGTGTGGGGTAGATTCAGGGAAACTAGGTAAAGGGTCAAAGAGAAGTGGGCAGGGGAGGGACACCAAGGCAACACACATTTTAGCCCTATCTGACCCGAGCTAAACAAAAGGAGAAAGGTGTCGCTAAAAGAATTGCAGAGACTTAGGGGTGAAATCCTGGTAAACAGAGCCTGAGCCTTAATTACTTCTGAAATTTTCAAATTATAGGAGCTCCATATCCCTCATGTTTTTTAGGACATTGTATATTGTGTATTCTGTTACTTTCAACCCAAAGCATCTTAAATGATGCTTCAAACAATATGTAGATACATTCTCCTTTCAACAAATACAGGTGCATCTAAATTCACTGCCACTCTTAATCCCAGAATGTATACAAATAAGACTGCCAATGGTTTTAATATCGCCTCAATTGTCACTAAGATCTAAAAACAGCATTGAGAGACATACTGAATTTATATAGAACTTTTTCCTAATTTAGGTAGGTCCGCAGAACCAGATCAATTATAATCCTTGGTTGATAACTAATGATGCACCATTGCATAGCTCTCTTGTTTATGTAATTTGTTTCTATAATAATGGATACCTAAACCCACCCAAGAACTATAGTATTACCAAAGTCTTACATCAATCCAAGTGTTGTCTCTCTGCCTCCCCAGGAAGTAACTACTACCCTGACAGTGTGTTGGACTTTCCTGTCTTTTTTACATTTACTTTTATCACCTAGATTTGTGTGCCTAACAGCATATTGTTTATATTTTCGAGTTTCATTAAAGGGATTATGCTTTATGTAGTCTTCTGGGATTTTGACTTTACAGTCAACATGATTACTCTAATTCATGTATGTTGCAAGTAATTGCTCTTTAATGTTCACTGTTGCATAATATTCCATTGTGTGACAATACCACAATTTTTGGTATATTTTACTATTGATAGGCGATTTTGAATTGTTTCTCAGATTCCGACATTTTAACCCCCTTTTAAAATAAATAGTCTTGTACATGTATACAGAAGCTCATGTAGAACAATTTCTTGGGTCTTTATCAAGGAATAATATTGCAGTCATAAGATAAAAGGACAAATATAATGCTGTATTGCCATCCAAGGGGTTAGCAAATTTACATTTCCATCAACAAAGCATAAGACATCCAACATTGAATCTTTAGATTTCTTAATATTTGCTGATCCAACATGACTTCTAATTTCAACCTTGATGTATGTTTTTCAGATTAGTGATAAGACTGAACATCTTTCCATATTACTGGTCATATGAATTCCCTCTTCTGGAAATACTTGTTCATGTTTTATTGTCAATTTTTAAAATATGTTATTTACATATTTTAAAATATTTAAAATATGTTATTTACTTTTAAAACTTGTTCATGTTTTTTTGTCAATTTTTAAAATATGTTATTTACTTTTAAGAAATAATTGACATATTAACTTTGCTTTTATGGCTATCCATCTTTAAGGACTTATTTGAGAATCTCTTCTTAATGTAGGATCTTAAAATATTCACCTATATTTTCTTCTAGAATTTTTCAAATTATTCTGATATTCATGTCTTTTATCATCTGGAAATAATTTTTGTGTATTTTACGATATAAGGATGTTTTAAAATTTTTTTCAATTTTTCCATATAGATAAAATTTCTGGGCTTTATGCCTAGCAATCTGCCGTGACACCTCTATTTATATATGTGTTTTATTTATGCATGGTTTTCTTTCTGCTCTCTTTATTCTATTTGCCAATTGTCTTTCCCTGCCTGACACTATACCATGTTTTTTCTCCAACTTTATTGAGATATTAACATATAACATTTGTAAGTTTAAGTTATACAGTGTAATGGTTTGATATAACATCTTACTTTTTTACAATTTATCATTAATCTCGGTATCTAGAGGACGAGAGGATTTTCTCTTCCCTATGAGCACTTTGACTATTTTGAGTCCTTTTCTCTTTCATAAAAATCTCAGAATGAGCTTGTCAAGTTTTACCAGCAATTCTGTTCACCTTCTGATTAGGATTACATTGAATCTGTAGATGAGTTTAGGGAGAATTAATATCATTTAGATAATGATATTTTACCCATGAACATAGTCTGTTTCTCCATTTATTTAGAAGAGATAATATCACCACTTTTCCTAGTTTCTAAAACTAATTCTCTATACTTTCCTCTTAAATTGTTTTAAAAGAATGGTTCTCAATGTTGGATGGATATATATATATATATATATATATATATACATGGATATATATTATATACATATCTATGTATGTATGTATAGATATATATATTTATTTATATATAAATCACTTGAGAAGTTCAAAAAATAATGATGCATGAGCCTCACACCAGAGCAATTAAATCCTCATCTTTGGAGGTGGGACCCTGGCATTGGTATTTTTAAAAGCTCCCCAAGGTCATTCTCATTTGCAGTCCAGAATGAGAACCCCCTTTTAAAAGTAATTCTAGTTAGTGCATTACCTGTTTGTATTTACTAAAGCCAGAATTTTTGTGTGACATTAATTAAGTCTTATGTGGAACAGCTGAAAGAGGAACTCCTACAGGGAGAGTCGGTGTCACTAGTTAATGTGGTAGAGACAAGTAGCTTCTCTCTTTCAAACCCAAATCGATTCTGTTTATGCCCGTGATTTCAGGAGGAGTGAGTTAATGCATCCACCACTTTCCAAAGTTGTCATGGAGGAATGTACTGTTGATGGGAACTCAAAAGGGAAGGATAGTGTGGATTATTTCAGTATAGAGAAATGTCTTCCTTAAATATAAAAGCAAAGGAACCAACCATCAAGAAAAGTACTGACACATTTTTCTATTATGAAAACAAACAATAAAATTTTTATATGAAAAGATAGTACATTTCACATTAATATGGAAAACAGTAAAATAACAATTTAATATACAAATAACTTTTTCATATCAGCATGAAAGTGATAAACAATTCAAAATGGGCAAAGTATGTGAACAGATAAAAGAGCTACAAATTACCAGTGATACATGAGCATTCAGATTGATCAATATCACCATCTCAAAGAAATTCATATACATATGTTTCATCAATGCTAATTCTCTGTGCTAATAAGGGTGTATGTTACAAATAATTTTTAAGCTCAAATCATGAGAATATATGTTGATATACCCTTCTTCAAACACTATGTATCAAAATCTTCCCCTTCTTGGAATTTATTAAAAATGGAAAAGTAGTCTAAACATTTGTTAACAGGACATCAGTTAAGTATATTACAGCACATCTGTGCAGCGTTTTTTCTTTTTTCTTTCAGGTTTCCAGCATTTGAATCACCATCCTATATTTAGAGAATTTCCCAATTTCTAAGTCTTGTTGAAGAGGGAAGGGGCAGAGTGTCTCAATTGTTACAGAAAATGAAAAGGTAGCATACTGCTCTGTGTTTGCTAAGGCTGCCATATCAAAGAAACAAACTCTGTGCCTTATACAACAGAAATTTATTTTCTCATTATTCTGGAGGATAGAAGTCCAAGATCGAGGTTCAACAAGGTTGGTTTCTTGTGAGGTCTCTCTCCTTGGCTTTTAGATGGCCTTCTCCCTGTGTTTTCCGTCTGTACCTGCTGTGTCCATATTCCCTCTTCTTTTAAGGATATCAGTCATATTGGATTAAGGTGCACCCTAACAACCTCATTTTAACTTGTTTATCCCTTTAAAGACTCTCTCTCTCTAAATACAGTCATGTTAGGAGGTAACTAGAGATTAGGACTCCAACATATGAGCGTTGGAGACTCACAAGTGAACCCAAAACTCTCACCTACCCAGCTTCTCTTTCTGAACGGATGTCAGTCTTCGACTTGAGCTCAGCCAATCAGGTTTATTCCCTCTGGAATTTGAATTGGAACTAGTTACACAAAGGAGCATGGGCAGTAGAAAATTCATTCTGGCAGAGGTAAAAGGTAATGCTGGAAGCAACATACAGTTTCTAGGTCCATAGTAGCTATAGTGCTGGGTTGGAAGCTGCACGCTGCGGAAAGAAAAGGCGGAAGCAATAATATCCTCACCAGGCTAGTTCTACTTCTTCTATTGTTCATGCCATTTTATGAGCCTACGTCTCCAATATTCTAAGTGAGTTTATGAGATACCCAATATCCTCTCAATAAGTGGCTCTCTCCTTAAATCATACAGAGCCAATTTCCATGGCTTGCAACCAACAACCTTGACTGATATACCTCATATGATGAGATATTATACAGCCATTTAAATAAGATTTTCTAACAATTTTAACAGTGTTGGAAAATATTTATGACATACTACTAAGTGTAAAAGAAGTTTACAGTACAATCTATACACTATGATCTCAATTTTATTTAAACATTATATATGTATAACCATAGACAATGATCAGATGGGAATATATCAAAATTTTATAGTGATTATCTCTGCATAAAGAGAATACAGTTGACTCATGTTTTCTTCTTTAGACGTGCCTAAATTTTACAAACATTCTGTACGTGCAATATTACTTATATTATCATACAACACTTAGAAGAAGGAAACTCAGCTCAGCATTGCCTTTTGGAATTCTCCATATTCCCATAAGGTTAGCCCAAATGTATCTCTCTATGCTTCCATGGCGATACTTATGGCAGTTCTTATTACTCCTCATGGCTCTAACATGGTTCCAAGTTCCCTAAGTTCACCTGTCAGTATTTCCTATCAAATTGTAAGTTTCTTTAGGAGAGTTACTGAACCTTACATCCCTATATTACCAGTGACAAACATCTGGTATAGGGCAAATGCCAGCAAATTTTGTTGAATGAAAGAATAAATTTACTTTAACATAATTTGATAGTTTTCTTTAGTTGTGATAAGGCTATTTTATTCAACTGCTGTGATGACTATAATTCTAACATAGTGTTCCTGAGCTTTTATGTCATTTGATTATTTGTCTTGGGTGGAATGAATTAACATTACTATTTAGAGTTTCTCCACTTTCCTCTCATGATGGTGAGAAGTGAATGAAAGGGTGCAGAAAAATGATTTAATAAGTTGCCTACACCTAAAATAAGTAATCAGTTATGTTAACTATTAATATTATCACCAAATCATTAAGCCAGAAGCATAGAGCTAGATAGATTTTATTTGGTAAACATTTCCTATGTCAGGATCTACCTCAATTCCAGGCCACTGATAGAGAGTGGAGGCTCAGTTTCAGTATCACTCTTTGATTAAGTATCTCACATGTAGGAGGCAGCAGGAATCTCATCTCATGGATTGTAATTCCTCTCAAATTTAGCACATGATCTTATTCCAGCCTAAAGCAATTTGTTCAAGAAGGACAACAAGATTCTTGGTCTGGGGTGGTGGCTGGTACCTGTTCCACACTAGTGGTGGCACTCTAGACTCATGCTCATCGAAGAGCCCACTTGCAGTGAGATGAGGAACTCGTAGCAGAATGTCAATCAACACACCACCCTCTTTGTCAAGAAAGTCTTGTAATGAAATGACTGTCAGCTGAACTTAACAGTCCATTGAATAAACCACTTTTGAGCAGCGGATGTAGAGGGCCACAAATTCCCAAAACTGAGTGTCCTGATTCTGACATTCTCTAAGTATGATTGCTTCTATTTTTCTAAAAATCTTATTTTTTTTGCTTGCCCAAGCAACCATAATAACTTGAACTAATAGAGTAGAGCTATGCAAATGTCATCATGGAGCCTTGGAGTATGGATTTTGAAGACATGCCCATAGTGATGGTCATTGGAACCATGGACAGATAAACATGAAAGAGAACACTGAGAGGAGAGCCTAGTGATAGAAAATAAAGCCAGAATTCATCAGTTTATTTATAGAGCTGGAATTGGAAGATGCATAATCAGAGGGAATTAGAAAGGGACATCAGAGAATGGGAAAAGCCAAGAAGGCATGCATCATAAAATCCTAGGGAGGAAGGTGTTTGACAGAGGAGATACTGGTCTGCATCAGCTGCCTCTGTTAGGATGGGCTTTGCATGGCCACAAATAAACTCAAATCTTTTAATGGTTTAATACAATAGATGTTTATTTCTTGCTCACCTAACAGTCCAAGATGGGTGGTCATAGTTGCTGAGTGATTCAGGGAAAACTGCTCCTTCCATCTCATGGCACCAGACCCCACAGGACCTTGCTGTTATTGACTGAGGGAGAGGGACTTGGAAAAGTCCTTGATCTGAAAATGACATCTCCTTCTGTTTATATTTTATTGGCAAGTACTAGCCACAGCAAAATGTAAATGCAAGAATCAGGAGGCTTCTTCTTAGAAATAATCTCTACTCCGGGAGTGGTAGATGCATTTTGTAGACAGTTGGCTTCTCTTCCTCAGGGTCTGATGTCAAAGCAAGGCTAAGAAAACAAAGCTGGAGGAATATTGTGGCTGAACTGGTAATTTCAAGTCATTTGGTTATCTTCCGTACAGAGAGAGGAACTAAAGCCATATTTCATCTGGTAAAAGAAAAATGGATATTTAAAGAGGTGCAGATGGAAGGGATAGACTTCTCTTTCAAATAGCCAGGCAGTGCAAGGGCAGTAAGAGTAAAACTAACAGACTGAGGAGGTAGCCGGATAGAAGGAAATGTTTCATTTTTAATAACTCAATTGATCTGCGCATGTACAGAATGAGTGGAAAGAAATGGAAAGGAGACAAGAATGGCAAGAAAAGAGTGGCTGGAGAACACAGGTGCAGGGATTAGCAAGAGGCAGGAAGAAGACAAATCATCTGGAGAGACTAGAGATTAAAAATGAGGATGGACACACATGGCGTGTCAGTGGAGGAAAACAGAGAGTTAACTACTGAGTACTGTCCAGAAAAGCAGGAAGAAAGGCTATCTGCTTAGATTTGGGGATATGGATATAGGGTCGGGCTTCAGGGGATTATAACAACTATGGAATCTCCAATGCAGAACTAGGAGGAAATGTCAGGAGTTAAATAAAATGACAGCTAAGTATGGAGAGCACAGAGATGAAGTTAGAGATTTATAGATGTCCCAATCAAACAATAAAGACCTTGGTCATATTTTTTCTTTTCTTACAAGTAAATTTCCATTTCCCCTTATTTTTTTTTTTTTGAAAGAGGAATTTTTTTTAAAAGCATCTGTTAAATTAGACAAGACATATAAGATCAAGCCAGTAAACTATATGAATACACTGGAAGTAATAATTCCTTTTTATAATGCTTGGTACTGCAGTTTGACAAAGAAACACAGCAAAATGGATATGAAAGAAAAGGTCATATAAAATGACTGAAATACACAAATCAAAGGTGTTATTTTTACTTATCATTTCATATTTCAAATAGCTTCTGAGTAATGATCCTAGTAAATGTTTGTTCACAAATAGAGGTATAAATTCTGTGTGGGTGTTAATACCACTTAAAAAAGGGAATTACTTAAGATGCATTATTGGTACAGAGGTGGTAGTTATTTTTTCCTTCTAATATGAGAAAAAATACAAATAACATTCTTAGGGAAGAGGGAAGTAATTTTTACTCAGTTGAATGGCAATGTTTTCAATTTTATTATTTTCTTAGCCTGCAGGTTGTTATTTTTCAAAGTGTATTTAAGAATATATATATTTTTTCTTCCATTCTTCCTAGGAAACACTAAATCTATCCATTCCCAGAGACTCCTACCAGCTTAAACAGAATTCTAAAACTCTAACTTTTTCTAGGCTAAGAAGCCAGCAATGTCCACCCAGAAGGCATTCTATAACCCACTAAAGTGACCTCAGCGTGAGTCAGATTTTCAAGGGAAAAAATAATTCTGACATTCCACATTCAGCCTTTAGTTTCCACCAATTAGATATAGAAATATTCTAAAGCTCTAACTTTTTCTAGGCTAAGAAGAAGCCAGCAATGTCCACCCAGAAGGCATTCTATAACCCACTAAAGTGACCTCAGCGTGAGCCAGATTTTCAAGGGAAAAAATAATTCTGACATTCCACATTCAGCCTTTAGTTTCCACCAATTAGATATAGAAATAATTATTTATATACACACACATGCACATATACAGACACAAACACATTCAAAAATATATCTTTGTGTATTTTAGCCTTATTTTTTAAGTCATATCAACTTCGAATAAAATGTGTTTATAAGAAAATTTAAAAGGTACATTTTAATATAGAAACATCTCTTAAAATAACTCAAAACATTCAATATCATAGTTATTTATTTTTTTAAAAATATGAGTGCATTAAAAAGATTTTAATATCCATAGTCATTAATCTATATATTATGTACAAAATAAATAAAACTGCATTTGCACTTGAGAAAAGGAAATGTAAATATAATTTGAATTTGGTTTTCATTGGTACTAGAATTCTAATATATAAGCATTGTCCTTGAAGAAGAAACTTTATGGAAAAGTTTAAAGTATTCAAAAGTTAAGCTTCAATAAAAATTCTTATAAAATAGAATAGCAAACTGGGTTTATTTAATTTATTATTTTAAAATTAATTTATTTATTTTTGGCTGTGTTGGGTATTCGTTGCTGCGTGAAGGCTTTCTCTAGTTTCGGCGAGCGGGGGCTACTCTTCGTTGCAGTGCCCTGGCTTCTCATTGCGGTGGCTTCTCTTGTTGCGGAGCACAGGCTCTAGGTGTATATATGGAGTATATACATGCGTTAAATATATATCCATATGTATATAGCATTGTTAAAATGGGTTAAATTCCTATAAGCAAAGTAGTTGTGGCTCACGAGCTCTAGAGAGCAGGCTCAGTAGTTGTGGCGCACGGGCTTAGTTGTTCCACGGCATGTGGGATCTTCCCGGACCAGGGCTCAAACCCATGTCCCCTGCATTGACAGGCAGATTCTTAACCACTGCACCACCAGGGAAGTCCTGGGTTTATTTTTATTACAGTGAGTCAGAAATGACTTTAGACAGTGTGTGTGTGTGTGTGTATATATGGAGTATATACATGTGTTAAATATATATCCATATGTATATAGCATTGTTAAAATGGGTTAAATTCCTATAAGCAACAAATGATCCTAAAATACCACAATATAATGAAATTACTACAAGTTGGCTTATTACATTTTATTTCTTCTGTATCTGATTTTTTTTAAAGCTAGAGAAAAAAAGTTACCAAATGTTTATAGACAGATGGTTTAAACTTAATCAGATTAAATATCAACATGGAAATCAATTCAAGGTCTGAGAACTCCAAGAATGCTTTAAAAAAAATCTATAACAAAGCAACTTCATAAGACAGTTTGGCAGAGCACTCATATTTCATCTGCTGGGTTTATTCTGCAATTGACTTGTTAAGTGTCCCTCAAATAAGCTGTCTTGGTAAATGGTTGCCAAAGTACATTTCTGAAGTTAGTATAAATGTATTGTTTGACAGTTGGGATTTGAGAAGTTTAACTAGTTTAATTTTCTTTAAAAACGAGCTTCAGTGCAAGATTGTCTAACTTTAAAACGCACAATAAGTTCCAGATTGGTAGTACCTAACTTTAACTTCAGCTTTGTGTAGGGTACTGAATAGTCACAATTTAGATGGATATTCACTGTTGTGATGTAGAGTTAATCTATTATTATTTTTCTAAATCTATAGACCTCTCTACTTCCTCTTATATAGTTTAACTGAAAAATTTATTTGTCTTTTGTGTGTGTGTGTGTTTTAATATTTATTTATTTATTTGGCTGTGTCAGGTCTTAGCTGTGGCATGCAGGATCTTCGTTGTGGCATTCTGGCTCTTAGTTATGGCATGCGGGATCTATTTCCCTGACCAGGGATCAAACCTGGGCCCCCTGCATTGGGAGCATGGAGTCTTAACCGCTGGACGACCAGGAAAGTCCCGTATGTGTATTTTTTAATTTTATTGAAGTATAGTGGATTTACAATGTTGTGTTGAATTCTGCCGTACAGTAAAATGATTCAGAAATACATATATAAAAATTGATTTGTCTTAAAGGGATATCTGCACTCTCAAATTGATTGCAGCATTATTCTTAATAGCCAAGTTTGGAAACATCCCAAATGTTCATCAATAGATGAATGGATTTTTAAAAAATGTGGTATCTATATGCAATGGAAAGAGAGAGGGCAGGTAAACATCTTATATGCCAAAACAAGTTTGTGGCCAAGTCCATCTTAGATCCTGGGTCACTTGATTTATAATGTAAAGCTCCAAAACTAGACAAAATGCTACGTTTCCTGATCTCTGTTTAAAACTCTTTCTGTAGCACCAATTACTTTGAAGTTAGACTTTGGTCATTTATGTACTTTCCACCCTCTGCCTCTCCCCTACCTACAGTCATAGATTATTTCAGGACCCACTCACAAACCTCAGAATCAAGGCTGGAAAGTATAGACCTGTGAGTGGATTTTGTTAGATGATCTCCAATAAATAAATGTTTTTGTCTTTGTAAAGAAATAGCCTAGATATAATTCATATCAACTTGGCCCCATGTTTTAACAAAAATAATTAGAATCTAGCCTCAGGTTTACCCAGCTAAAGTAAAATATACAGTCAAGTACAGTGACCAAGGTAATTCAAGTCCAAATTCTGCTTTTGTCTGAATTCATGAGATTGCTGCCTCCATCTTGTAGGCCTTAATTAGCTATACTTCATAGGACATGACTCAAAAAAGCTTAGGTTTTAGGGAGCTGTGAAAACTTCTTAGAACCACTAGTATATCTTTCTCTTCCTCGAGCTGTATGCAGGCTTTTAAGGCTGTTACGGTTGAATGATATGTTTTCCCCGTGGCATAAATAGCATTTCTTTCCAAGACACTTTCCTCTTAACAACTAGCATTTGAAAACCACTGGGTCACTATATATTTACACGAGTCTACTTCTTACCCCATATTTTCACTATCATTTTAAACGAAAAATAGAATTTCTATTTTCATGTCATATTCCTTTTTCCCTGAAGGTGAAGGAAATGATTAAGAAATTTATAAAAGTTGAATAGCTCCCACTTCCTCCCATCCCTACTTTATTGAAGAGTGGAGGATTTCTGAGACTCCACAATATCAAACTCAGTGGACTCTATTCATGTTCCAGATCTCAGAACTAATCCACTCAGAGGGTTATATTTTGTTCTTGATTTTAAAAACTCTGGATACCGATCTGTCATATAATCAGTGGTGAACAACGAAGGCAGGTACATGAAAAAGACCGTTCTTGGTCATGGGAAAATGTCTCCGCTACCTATTTAAACTTCCAATACTATGTATCAGGGTGACAAGCAATTTCTATCGTGCAAAATGTAATTTCATCTTAAGTAACAACTTCTTAAAAGTTGTTTTGATCACCTCAACTTCAAAATTAGCATCTCAAAGGAGAAAATTGCAAAATGACACTTTTGCTATAAGGCCCTATTTTCCTAGCCATAAACACCTATTCAATTCAAACAAACAAAGGAAGTGAAAAACAATTCCCTTGGTCATAGGAGTAGGTGTAAATCAATTAAAGTAACAAATAATAACAAAGTACTTATTAAGCTCCGAGTGTTGTTATATACAGATGTTTAAATTCTCCAAAAAGATTTTGCATCTGCGTATAAGATGATTACTTCTGCCATATGTCATTGACTATAAGTACTGCTCCTTTTACCTATTATGGTGTTAACAAACCACCTCAAAATTTAGTGGCTTTTAACAACAAGAACCATTTATTTTGCTCATGAATTTATAATTTGAGCAGGGATTAGTAGGAAAGGATGGTCTCTGTTCCACTCAGTGTCAGTTGGAGCAGCTTGATTGTGGCCTGGAGTATCTGTTTCCACATGGCTGGCAAGTTGGTACTGTTACCTGGGAGTGCAGCAGAGGCTGAAGATGGATCCTCAGTTTCCTTCCATGTGAAGCTCCTCATGTTACATCAGCTTCCTCCCAGCATGGTGGCTGCATTCTAAGGGCAAGCGTCCTGACAGAGAGCATAAGAAAGATGCTCTATAGCCTTTTATGACCTGACTTTGGAAATCAAAGAGTGTCATGTCCACTCCATTCTATTCACTAGAAGCAAGTCATTAAGGCCAGTCCATACTCAACCCAAATGTAAGGGAAAGGGAATTAGATTCAATGTCTTGATGGAAGGAGGGTCAAAGAATTTGTGAACATATTTTTTCAGAGTATGAAACAAGGGATGCTAAGAATAAATGCTAGGTAAATTCTGAAGAGCTAGAAAGTTTAATTCTTTCTTGAATTAAAAATTTTAAAATATAATGTATTGAACTCTTAGCATGTGCTTTACATGCATTTTCAGGAGTGCTTACACACATTCTAAGTATCTTCCATTTTACAAATGAAGAAATTCACAGTCACAGTGGGTAGGATTTGTCCAAGTTCACATAGATAGTGAATGGTAAAACCAAGAATTTAAAAATTGACCCTTTCTGCTACCCTGTGCTAAAGTTCTAAGGAAGGGTGAGATCTGAGTCAGGATTTGGCAGCTGGATGAAATTTAAGTGGTCAGAGAAGAAGAGGAATATTCTCTCTCTGGAGAATAATCTGATAAAGATACAGGACAGCACCAGAAAATTTTCACAAGAGTCTTTTGGGTGGACCAGCATAATTATGTGCACTGTCTTGGCGGCCATATCTGAGACAGGTATGGAATGAAGGTAAGTTACTGGTCCTTGCTATCTGGGAGGTCTGGACAAAGAATGTGGCAGAAGTCTTTCCAGATAAGCTGGTTCTAATGTATTCTCAGGAGGGTCAGGAGCAGTGAAGAGGGGACTGGGCTGTGGGAGACCTGGCACATTAGACCCAGTTCAGGTATCCTACAATAGTCACATACAGTTTAACAAGTACGTTTTCCGTTAACTTGACACATACATTGTAATTTCTAAAAGTATTTCTCACTTGGAATTCAGTGCTACCTTTTCTCCATAAAGAGCATCTGGTTCTCAGTGTGGATCTGGGTAGCCAGGCATATAAAACATTTTTCCATGTTTTAAGAAGTTGTGTCATACTACTCTCTTGAGTTTTAAGAAGGGCTGCATCCATCGATCTTTTTTTTTTTTTTTTTTTTTTTGTGGTATGCGGGCCTCCCTCCGCTGTGGTCTCTCCCGTTGCAGAGCACAGGCTCCGGACGCGCAGGCCCAGCGGCCATGGCTTCACGGGCCCAGCCGCTCCGCGGCATGTGGGTTCCTCCCAGGCCGGGGCGCGAACCCGGTTCCCCTGCATCTGCAGGCGGACGCGCAACCACCGCGCCACCAGGGAAGCCCCCATCGATCTTTTTGAATTCTGAAATAAACAGTTTCACTCCTTCACTCAAATTTTTTTCTATTTATTTTTGTCTAAAAACACTTTCATAGCACTTGCTATGAGCCAGACACAGGGCTATATGCTTTACAAATGTTAAAAAAATCTCACACATGTCTGTTGTAGTTACTATTGCTATCAGACAATTACTATAGCACAACCATAGGGGTTCATCATCAATGTGCCTTTTTTTGTCTGAGTGAGGAAGAGGATAAATAGAAGTTGATCTGGGTCCATCTCAGAGGCAGTTATAATGTAAACCAAAGGATCCTCGAATTTGAAAATTGCCATTTTCTTGAGAAACTAACTTCTCTGAACCTTGTTTTCTTCTATCTAAAGTGTCATGAAAATTTGATGAAATAATCTATAGAGCAGTGTATGAAAAAGTATGCCATGAAGAAAAGAGTTATCAAAATATTGAGTAATACTCTATTAAGGAGAATGAGTGATGGGACGCGTCCCCAGGCCATGGAGGGCAGCTTTGGACAAGGACCAATCTGTTGGTTTGTGCTAGTGTAAATCTTCTCTCAATTTCCAGACCTCTCTTAATCAACAGACCCTCCTGGCTTGTCTCTAGAGTTACTTTACTATTGGCTGAACTGATCACTGAAGAATAAATGTGTATTAAACATAATGAAATGTGTTTTTTTGGATGATAAAAGCAAGTACACATAGTCATCTTAGGCTCTGCCATATTGGCTTAACCATGATTCTACTGAACCTTTAATTTTTCCAATTCTTTTTGCTAATACACATTATTTTTTTTTTAGACAATATTCATTATTTTTTTTAAATTGTTACCTCTACCTTGTTCATTACAGATCTATCCTTACTATTGAACTCTAGTGAAGAGTTGATAATGCACTTATTTGCCATTAATGATATATGGACCTTTCTAATATTATATATGAAACTTCAAATAAGATAAAAGCATATCTATATCTATCTATCTATCTATCTATCTATCTATCTAGGGAGAGAGAGAGATATTTAATTTAAAATGTATTTTTATATTTTACATATATTTAACATGTAAATTTGTATTTGATTTAACATGTATTTAATTTGCCCCAAGAATTCATTGCCTACACCATAAAATTTCAACTTCGTACTGCAATTATTATAGGAACAAAATAACAAACTATTAAGTGAAGGCGGAAAAAAGCTGAACAGTATGCTAAATTTTAGTCTTTCAAATATTGTAAAATATTTTTATTACTTCACACTTAAATATTTTGTAAAAGCAGAATTATTTGTCAGACATTCCATGTTGTACATATTTTTTCTTTATAAAAGCTTTTATGTTTTCATAAAAAGTCACACTTGCTGAAAATAGAAAACAAGTGGTTTAATCATGGTAAATCTAACCATAATGTCGACTTGTTCTTGATTTCTAAAAAGAAGTTATAGCTATAAATAATGGGTTTTGATTATAACAATAACATATAACAATAGTAATAGTAATAGTAATTACAATAATTATAAGAAAATGATAGAAAACATCTATTGAGGACTATTTTTGATGGGCCTTCTATAAACATCATATCATTTAATAATTACAATAACTTATAGTATAAGTCATATTTGTTCTCATATACAAAGAGGCTTAGGCTCAGAAAAGACAAGTGACTTACCCCAGCAATGGTACAGCCAGAAATCAAATCTATGCCTTTACGAAGTCATGCATCCATGCTCACAGTCATAGTAACTGACTACTAACACCAAAAAAATGAAAAGTTTGCCCTAAAATTGAGAAAAAAAAACCCAAAAAGGTCAGGAAGAAGGTGACCCACAGACCCAAGGCTCTAAGGCATTGGCCTACTTCCTGTGTCAAAGACTTAAAAACTGTCCACTGGCCTATTCTCCATTACTATCTATCCCAGGCTCAGTCTTGAGTACACATAGTCTTTCTGAGCAAGATCCCAGATTGCCAAGACTTTGCTCAACCCAACCTGGAATAAAGATAAATAAATAAATAAAGGAAAGCAGCACAGTTTCAACACATTCTGTCAGTTTTGCTGCCACCATAAATACGGAGGCATTTACACAACTCAATCTGTCAACCCATCAATCAATTCAAAATAAAAATTAAAACAAGGAAAAGCATAATACTACACTACTTGATGTTTCCAAACAAAACGCTTTACTGACACACATTCACTTTTCTTCCACTGCATACACTATGGAAATGCTCTTACCAGGCCTTGTTTTCTCTCATCTACCCCCTTTCTTTGCAAAGCAGGAGATGTGTAGACATTTCAGGGGATCAAGTTCTAAAGAGGCAACTGGGAAGACAGTCACTGTTTACTTTTACAGTTTTGTTTTGTTTTTTTTAATCACAGAGCTTTGAGAATAAATGACTCTCTTAAAATTGACATAGAAATTTAGTATTTGCCCTATTCTTCCCAACTCCATGATATGCATTTATGAAGTATATCTGTAACCATCGTAAACCTGGGATTCAATGACATAAGTAAGAAGACCAATATTGTTTGAGAGGCTGTAGCATCCAGAGGAGAAACAAAACTAATATGCTATTCAGAAGTCTAGGAATATAATTACAGCTCCACAACTACAATCTAGAATTATTTGACTTACCATGCGATTGTAAACTTTCTTAGTTGTCCCCATCTGTGACAATGGAAATGACAGTTTACTACTCAGGAAGGTTGGAAGAAAGAAGAAACCATTCCAGGTGAATCAACTAGTCTGTGTTCTTTGAAAGAAAGGTGTTGATTGTATTTGAGATGTAACTCTACATTTAAACTGAGTATGAATAAGCTCTGAGTGGCATGTAGAACTTAAAATGGGTTCAAAATTAGGCCAATGAAAAATGAGGTTTTATTTTTATTGAAAGATGAGGAATCATCTTCAATTTAAATTTCAGTGCCATAATGCTGACACATAACTTACACACAGACAATTCCTCTTGGAGTGAAAGGTCATGTAATTAATCCATTGCATCACCTATTCACCTGTGTGTGCCAGCTGTTTGGGAGAACCTGAAAAAATGGTGGAAAATTCTTAATATTCTTTGACAGTACAATATTTGTACTTAGACTCTGGCTATTGCAGAATGATGCTTCCTTGTTAGAATGGCCAGTCAATCTCGCCACGTGATGGAAAACAGATGTTAAGATTAGGATGCAAAGTAGTTTTCCAGATCCTTGGTCCCAGCATACTGCACAGTCCAGCCCCAGAGTTAACCAGCCAAGTGCTGACACATGTCTTACAGCAAAATATCCCTCACAGCCACAGTTCAAAGGCCTCGCTACCCTCCAGGGCAATTAATACAGCATCACGTTCAATGGTGCTTGCACCAAATCCATTGAATCCTCAGGGGAGAAATAATGAAGCAATCGCAGAGCTCAGACAAGAGCAGCATGCAGTGGTGGCTAAAGTTTCAGTCCCTGAAAACACAGTTTTTCCTGATAGCACGTATAGTGTAGGGTTACAGACTTACTTGAAGGGAACTGTGCTCAGATTTTATAATCTACGTGTAGGACAGTTCTTGTAAGATAGCAGAAAAACTAAAGCATGGTTATTTAGAAAGAAAGAAAGGAGGCAGAAGGGAGGGAGAGAGAGAGAGAGAAGGAGGAGGAAGAAGAGAGAGAGGAAGGAAGGAAGAGAGGAAGGGAAGGAGGAAAATCTGTCTATAGTTGTTCACTCAGCCATAGTACAGATTTTCAAGTTTGCCTTTTTGGACATAACCAGAAAATTGTATTAGTTTATAATACAAAAAATGTATTACTTTAATAAAACTGCAAGTCATTACTGGTGTACCTTACCAGAAGCAAAAGAGGTCCTTTCTGAAACATGCAGTAAGCCTGGATTAATTCCATCCAGAAAAATTAACTCAAAGATGATGTTTTTCTCAGGTGTCTTCAGCATTCCTTAAGGCTTACTGGATTAAAAATGGTAGCAAACAAACATATCGGTTAAATTTGAAAAGAAAATAAAATCTAAACTGTGACAAGGTGTTTTGCAACCCCTTATATGTAAATTCCAAGCAAATATTCTCACTTTTGGGTGGACCCAGTGTCACAACAACTAGCTTCTAAAGCTGCCTGGGACTCTGGTAATGAGAGTCAGGCTTTTTCGGAGGCCACATTAGCTTTTAGATCACAGTAGCATCATTTAGCATTTTGTAAGCAAGCAATAATTCAGTGGCCAGAAAGAATAATTCAATATTCCAAGATGTCTCACTTTCACAGAAGCTGAGAAAATAAAATTTATTTGATGTTCAATCACTCAAAAGCAGCTTTTCTGTATATTGCATTATTTGTGGCCCAAGGGAGCTCCTCATTCACTACGCCCATTAGCTGGGCCAGGAAGACAGAGGACTGCCCCGTGGAATGTACCCAGGCTACAGCTGAGCAGAGTATATTTGTAGTCCTTGCCCTTCCCCCGCCTTTAAAATGCATACAAGGTATATATTGTTCACTAAAGAAAATACAGCCACACAAAAATTAAAATAATATTCCAGTCATTTAAGGATAACCATTTTAAATCTTGATGAATGTTATCCTATATTTTTTTCTCTGCCTGTGTACATACAGAAATGAATGTATGAGCAAAAGCCCACGGGTATCTATACAAAGATAGGTATTATGTTGAAGAGATTGAGAGTGTGGTCTCTGGCAGCCAGACTGACTCAAAGATCACATCTGTCACTTAACTAACTGTTTTATCTTTGGTGAATCACTTCAGGTCTCTAGGCTTGGTTCCTCACCTTAAAGTGTGTGTGTGTGTGTGTGTGTGTGTGTGTGTGTGTGTATGCTGTATATCAGGACATGTGCCTTTCTCACATTAAGCACTATGTAAATATCAGCGATTAGTATTACTTTGCTTAGAATCCCTTTTTTACTTAACAATGTACCATGAACATCTTTCCATGCCAATGGATATACATTTACATCTTCATTTTGAATGTATGTAGAATTAAATGCATTTTATGACTATCACAGTGTACTTTAGCATAACTAGATGGAGTCTAGCTTTTTTTTACTATAGATCATTATAACGAATATCCTTAAAATATATTTTTGTATGTTGATACTCCTTTTAATAAATATCTAGCAGTGGAACTAATGCATCAGACGACATAGACATTTTAAGGTTTTGGATTTGCATTGCTAAATTGTTCTCCAGAAAGTTTTCACCAGTTTTATTTTCGCCAGCAGTATGTGAGAGTACCCATTTCCCTACCTCCTTGTTGATATAAATATTATCTCTCTTTAAAATCTTTATTAAATATAGTAGTCCTTAAAGGTAATGAAACAAAAAAACTTGACTTAAAAAGAAAATGACCTAGGAATAGTATATATAGAATGTTTTTTCTCCTTGAAGATAATGCCAGTTGTATGTGCAAAAGCTATGCATACCTTAGTATGTGTGCATTTATAAACGTGTTTGTGTGTATGTATATATACACATATATAAACACACATGGTTGTACAAGTTTGTACAAGCATGTACATGTGTGCAGTAACTATGTCCAAATATTTATAAATCTTCCATTAAGATTATATATCAAAGTTTGCAAAGATTTTTAGAATGATTTTTGTTTCATGGAAAGAATAAAAAACAGTGTACCATAAAGATGCACATTCAGTGACTATGCTACTACTCAAGGCAAAGGGGTAATTTTCACACAACCAGTTTTCCCTCTTCATTTATTTTCCGAATCGCCCTATACGTTTCATCTGGGTGCACATTATTTAAACAGTAAAAGAATGAGATATAGTGGGTAGAGTAGAAGAATCAATTAATAGACAGTATTACATTGCAGTAATAAGGACATGGCACACAACCAAATGTCACATCTCTAATTGGCAAGGTTTTTGTTTTGCGGATGTTTTCTTTCTTTTTTTTTTTTTTTCCTATGGGGCCCATGTCTGGAATTAACTACCAGATTTTTTTTAAAGAGCACACCTCACCTCCTGTCTCAGCTGTAATACATCAACTTCTAGACCTTAAATATCCCTGACAGCAGGAACTGTGCGTATTTTAGTCTTTATTGTAGCTTCAGAAACTAACCAATGAATGAAAGGATTCAATGATATCTTCCTCTTCCATTTCGAATTGTTTAGAAATGCCTTTTTCATCCATTGGTTGTCCATCAAATTGGAATCCAGTCTGCTTCACTGATAAACCTGAATTTATTCACAACAGGCTCTGATAGTTCATGAAACGGGGCACGAGTTTTACAATTTTACAGCACCGCACAATCATCCTGCTGTGTGGCCATCACATTGAGAGGATTTCTGTTCCTATCCTGGCTTCTTGATTCTCAATGGCCATGATAATTCCAAATCTCTTCCACCATTCTTTATAGAAGAGATATTGGGTCAAAGACCCAGGGGTCATTTCTTTGTTTTTCCTTGCTCCCCCCTATCCTAGGGAGGTAATTGATAGGTAACTATGTAATTATTTGAGAGCAGTACAGTTTTTATGTTTCCTCTACCACATTCTAGTTTTCTTTTAACCTTTTTTCCAGCCTAATGTTTAGCAACATTAGTTAAAAAAAAAAAATTAAATCTTAATGGTCTAAGAAATCAGGGAGGCATGGAACTCCCTAAAATATCGTAACACCAGATTCTGAATAAAAATAAATTACGGTATTTTTGTAATTCTTTTGAAGAATACTTTGCATATCTGAAGTGACTATGGGAAAGCCACAGGAAGAGTGATATCCCTGGCTACGTCCTTTCCTCAGTCTGGTGAGTCTGGTAGTAGACTAGGCCTTAAAGGGAATCAATGTTTTTAACTGTTAGAGGGGTTGTAGAGGAAGAATTTCATATAGAGAAATTGGTAATAATTTATATAACATAGGGTGGGTGGAGCATGATGCCTGTTCTGAAATGCTGAGCTGACCAGAATAGAAGGAACATGGGATTTTTGTACAAGAAATAGTAGAGATTTTTGCAAGGAAGAGTGACAGGTAAGTTTGTAACTAAGGATCTTTGTTGTTAAGCTAATTTGGATTTTGTTAAGTCCATAGGTGAGAGTCAGGCAATTGTTTTGAGAAGGGAGTAAGATGTTAAAAGAGTATTTAGGAACCTGCTGCTTGTTTCTTGAGTGTGGTCTACAGTACTGGGTTGATAGTGGTGATGGTGGTGGTGGAATTAGTGTGTGTGTGTGTGTGTGTGTGTGTGTGTGTGTGTGTGTGGTGGCAGGGAACCTAATTTGGACCCATTGAAGCCACCCAATTGTGAAGCTGTAAGGAACTGCAAAAGTGGGATGAGAAGGAGGACCTGTGTGAGGGATGCTGTAAAGGAAGTGTGTTCGGGATGATGTGGTCCTGAGATGTACAGCATATCATGCAGGGGCAGCCACCAAGGTTGCAGTCTGCCCTGAAACAAGTGGTTTCAGACTTCTGTGAAGCTTTGAGGTCACAAGCCATAGCCTGTGTTAAAATAGAACCAACTGCATGTTGGTGGAACAACGGAAAAATGGCGGGATCTAGATATGGTCTTCTATTTTACAGTCTTTTGCTCTGTTGAAGTATCTCCTTACCTGTGGTCAATGAAATCTATAGTAGGAAGAAGACTGAAAATTTCACAGGAAATGCGCCTCTCTTACGGACACATTCAGAGTTGACCTTCCCCTTCCTTTTCTCCTGCAACGTCAAGGTGAGTTGGTTTCTCTATCTGACCTGCTAGATGGGCCATCAGGGCATGGCGAATCCTGGGGAGCAGTGTACACACATGGGATCAATCTTAAAGGAAGAGTTTGGGTTTTCACTAGAAATAAAACCTGTCTATAGAGTAACTTTCATTAAATTTCCATCCCAATCTGTCCATGTGATTCTTACCCTTTGGGCCTTGGTACCCAGCTTCCTTATGCAATCCTGCATAAAGTAAACGAACCAATAAAGACCATTATACTTTAGTAAAAAATAAAGGATACGAGAGTAAGATTCAAACAAGCAGAAGTAGATTTTTGAGGGGGTGCTGTGTGCCTGTGTACAGCATCATAATGGAGAGACTGAGGAGGACCCAGGAGACAGACTGCAAAATGCCTTCCTATCTAATCCCATTGGGAAGCATTTAAAATCTCACTTCAGTGGGAATTAAAGTTTCTTCAAGATGGTGCTTTGTGTGGAGGTGAAAATACAGCTGGCGTCAAGGGCCCTAACACCATTCGTGGAAAGGCTGTGTTAGTTTCTTGATTGTGGTTTTCATGGGAAGTGAGTCCAAAATTTTCCTAAGAAAACCCCGGTGGTTCCATATGTATCTATTTAAAAGTTAAACTTGACAGTGTCTTTATTCCACTTCACAACCAATTCTTAGAGGCTAAAGTGAAGGGAAGGGTTGAGGACTTGGTGACATCTTAACTTCCTAGTCAGTGGGAGTGCATGCCTCTAGGCCATGCTGTCAGCCAGAATCTATTGCTTTTGTCAGATGTTTTATTAGATTCTTCTAAGCTGTACAGTCCTTAAAAAAAATGTAATTCCAGAGCCCAATTATGATACCATTTAGATTGTATCTCAATTTTTTGGGCTATTTCCCTGTGACAAATTGTGCATTTTAGTTCTAAGAGGTGCTTTTATGCACTTCTACCCATAACTGGCAAAATTATTCATAAGACATGTTTAACATATTTGTGGGCATCTAATCTGATGTTGGTGCCACTGGGAAGTATCTGTCTATGCTGGTACCATAGCCATCTCTTCTGCATCTGTCTTTGTGCCCCGAGGGTCTGGGAGATTGACAATGTCTTAAGGACAATCTGTTACTTCTCCACCTCCTTTTCCTTCTAGAGAAAAGTTTGCTCCGATAACATTTAATGATCTTTGATGAGACTAGCTTTCATCAGTTGAATGCCATTTGGGTGTCAATTAGCCTCTCAGTTCTGCAAAGGGGGCATCCTTATCCTCATTTCACCTAAAAGGGCACCCACTCAGGTTCATTTTTTTTTAAGTAATTAGCACAAGGTCACACAGCTAAAAGGAGGTAGTGCTGTGTTTCACTAACCCGTGAACTAGGGTAGAGGTAGTGTCTGTTCTTGTTCTTCAGGCCTTGTCAGTGTCTAGTTCAGGGACTGGCAGGTAGAAGGAGTCTAAATGAATAGTTTTAGAGTGAAGAAATTAATGAGTGAATTATCCAGGTGTATGAATGCAAAGCCTGAGTGCATTCACCTAAATGGTTCACAAACGCTGGCAGATGAGATTCCACAATGAAGTTTTCACTGGTTTTTAGCAACATGATTTAAAGAGAAACTTAGATGACTTTAAAGGCATGTCCTTGATTCTGAACTATTTAGAAATGATAATGTTGGTAGATGTGGTTTTTAAGAGCAATGTCTTTAATGCCTTAAATTAAAAGTTGGCAATAAGTCCATACAATAGAAAAGATTTTTTAGTCCTCAAAATTCCAAAGCCTGAGTTACCCTAGATGGCATCCTGAGCAAGCTTTATCTTATTAATTCACAGCAGCGGGAAATCCAGACATTGTTCCTATTTTCCTCTTGACTTTGAGAATCCCAAGGAAAGCCTGGGGAAGCACCTTCTTCAATAAGATTGTCCTTGAGAATTCACACCTTCCACTAGGGTCTATGGCTACATTTCATGTGCTGAAT
This sequence comes from Physeter macrocephalus, assembly GCF_002837175.3. NCBI lineage: Eukaryota > Metazoa > Chordata > Mammalia > Artiodactyla > Physeteridae > Physeter > Physeter macrocephalus. The sequence goes on along the minus strand of NC_041215.1, from coordinate 122,236,338 downwards.
CATTACTAAGAGCACAGCCTTGCCCATCTAGGTAATTCCAATCTCTTAAACTCACACAATTTAGAACTCATTCTTAACAATGATATGGTTAAAAATGAATAAGGTTTTTTTTGTTTTTTAGTTAGGATTTACAAACTTGTTGTGTTATTATCGTACTGGTAGTTAGGGTAAATGTGCATTTCTGTTAAGTAATTGACCCCCACCATGGTCCCCCACCAAGAGGTTCTCTATCTGAAGAAAATATATATATATATAAACTGGGACAATTTCAAGAATAAAATATTCGGAATAACTTATGCATTAAACAATTCCTAAGAGTTGGTTAGACAATAAAATCAATTGTCAGTAGAGAACTTGCATTAGTCTTGAAGATTTAAAAAAAGGTGATCAAACTATGCTATTATTTCCACAGTATAATATGATATCAATCTTTATCAATGGCAGAAAGTAGCTGACCATCATTTTGAAAGGGAAGATAGGAGATAAGCCAAAAAGTGTTCTCCCATAGACATTAGGGTGTTTTTAAACAAGCAGTAGGTAAAGGAGAACATTCTGATGTTTTCTCAAGGAAAAAAACATAGATACTCCATTTGTAATTGTTTCAGGGGGAATATTTTATTTTTGTGGGTGCAAACACCAACGATTAGGCTGCAAAGTGAGGGAGGTGGGAGAACCCACGATGGTAGAAAAAATAAGCTATTTTCATGTCTTCCTCCGTCTTTGCAAAATTATGCTTTAAGTAATCTTTTGCCATTCTACGTGGCATTGTCTTATTAAATCTGAAATAATTCTGCACTCACAATAGCGTAAAATGCGACCAGAGATGCTTCTTTGCAGACAGAACACATCATAAACACGTTTATGTTCTGAAAATCTCCAAATAAGAGAAACTTAGACTACTCTTAGGTGAATGATGTCGCTGGTCATCTTCAGTAGCCCATCAGCTGAATTTCCAGCCAGGGCAGTTCAACTGAAATCTCAGAGACATTTCCAAGATTCCTTTTCTTGGCTTTACTGAAGTTTCCTGTTGTTCTAGCCAATGCATTTGTGGCTTCATATCTGCCTTTTTCTGTACTTTTAAGAAGGTAATAGAATGGTATTCCTTAGACGGTTAAGTGTTTGCAAGGCTGGCCCAAATTGACTTTTTTTTTTTTTTTTTTTGTGGTATGCGGGCTTCCCTCTGTTGTGGCCTCTCCCGTTGCGGAGCACAGGCTCCGGACGCGCAGGCTCAGCGGCCATGGCCCACAGGCCCAGCCGCTCCACAGCATGTGGGATCCTCCCAGACCGGGGCGCGAACCGGGTTCCCCTGCATCGGCAGGCGGACGCGCAACCACTGCGCCACCAGGGAAGCCCGGGAAGCCCCCCAAATTGACTTTTTTAAAGGGTACCCAGAAGACACATTAAAATGATTTTTTTCTCTATCACGTCCTCTTTCGCTTCTAAGTCTCCAATAATTTGAATTAGAGTGATAAAAGCACATCTCAATCACCACTGTAATGTTTTAAATGCACTATTTTGTATATCTTCATTTTTGACGTGTGTCGTATAGGAGCTGGATGTTTAAAAAAAGAAGTCACAGTTATTATCTAGTTACCATAGCATTCTAGAACAAACCTGGGCACTCATCTAGTTCTGTTGGTTGATTCAAACTTGTGTTAAAATAATTTGGGGCCTGTACTTTTTTTTTTTTCTTAGAAGGATCATAGGATATTGTGATCAGTAAACTATTGTGTGGGATCACAGGCATTTCTGGGTATTTCTAATATGAGAAAATGCCAGATTTGATTATCTATGCATTACAGAAGTCTAGGTTGTCTGATAACTCACTATTGCTGGCAGTATTCCTCACTGCCTGGAGCTATTTCTTTCTTTCCATTTCCAGGAATAGGAGGGATAAACAGCGTACCTGAAATTTTTTCTGATTATTCTGCCAGTAAAAAAAAATCTGCACCACTGTTCTCCATGCCTCCAGCACACAAGTTGAAAGTCGATTGTTAGTTGTTTGGGAATTAATCATCCACAGTCTCATAAAAATCACAGCATCACTTGTCCTCGGGCCATATAGGTTAGTTTACAGCTTAACATAAATGGAAAATTCCACTGTCTAGATGTTGCTACTTTATGACTGAGTCGTTCTTTTTGAGTTTCTTTTTACATCTTTCATTGGCCTCCAGGGAAGAATCAGTGTATTTAAATATACAGAAGATTTGTTTCAGGTTGTTGATGTCACAATGATTTGTAGTCCTATTAAAATGACATTTGCTGATGACATGAGACACTGTGTTGCATCATTGCATCTCAGCATGAAAACGCACTGATCTTTTCATCACAGCCGCCCAGGTAATACGGTAACCCGTAGCTCTAATGTGATCAGCCACAACACTAACGCCCGTATTTGCATAAGTGCTTCTCTGAGATGGACTGAATCTCTAATCCAAAGTCGAGTCAAGGAAAAACAGCTGTTGCAGAATGATTTACCCTTTTATTGACTAAATGAAATTATTCAAATCCTGAAATCGGCTCTCTCCTTCAGCATTAGAATTTCAAGTAGACACACCCTGGTTCTTTATCTGTATCTTAAACACACACACACACACACACACACACACACACACACACACACCACACACACAAAGTAGAACTGTTCAAAGATAGTATGGAATGTTCGTGTTCTTATGCATTCCACTATTCTCCAGTACTAGTTACAAAAAATGGGCAGTTCATTAGCATGGAGTAATTAAGAAAATTAAATAACTCCTCTAGGTCAGATCCGGGTGAGAGCTTTCACACTCTTTATACACAGAACCAGCACAGTTGTAACTTTCCTCCCTCAGTTCATAGAAGAGAATACTTTGTTGCAGTAGGCAACAAAGCGAAAAAAGCAACACAGATTTCTTTGAAACATACATGACTCCAAGTAGTGTACTTGTTACAAAAGGAGACAAGGCCACACAGACAGGGGGCTTATTTGAGAGGTCATGACACTCTCTGAAGTAGAAAGTGAATTTCATATTCCCTCTTGAACATCATGGATGTAGAAAAATAGAAAAAAAAAGCATTAAAGGAAACAAAATGAATAAAAAACACTCTCAAGTAAATTTTTAAAGTGCCAAATACACTTGAAGAAATTTATTCTGTCTCTCTAGCAGAGGTGTAGTACATATTTGAAACTAGGTTCTAAAGCCAGGTGGTGAAACTTCAAAACTTCATGGGTTAAAATATCAAAAGGGCAGTTTTCTCCTGTGGTATTTTTTTTTAAATCTCATGTGAAAATAAGAGGCTGTGGACATTTCACAAAACAGCCTGTTTTCCTGGCTGATTTTACAGACATGCGAGATTTGGATATTTTGGGCAAGTTCCAAGTTTCTGAATCTACCAGCGTTTGCCCATCAATATTTGAAACCTGTCAGTTCCCGACATTAAGTCTATGTGATGACAGACAGCAAACTGGATGTGAGACTGTGAAAATAAGGTCCACCTGGTTCAGAAAAAGCCCTGCATTCAGCTTCTGGGCTCATGACTTGGCCCTGAAGATGAGCTGTGACAAATCAGATAGTCCACATTTTAAGGGGAAATAACCTAATTTTTTTAAGTGCATGCCTCAAACTGTTCTTCTGAAATGAAACCTCATTTTCTTAAAAAATATGTCAACTTGAGATTGCAGGATTCCCTTTTAGAGACTGTGAAGTTTTATCACTTAAAGATAATTGTATATCATAGCCTTAGATGTCTATTTTGCCTTAGTACAATCCCCAATTGTAATTCTTAGGATGAAATTTATAGGGTATTGTCATGACATATTTGTATTTTAAGTTTTAATAATACTACATAATTGGAAAAGAAGACTTTGGAAATCATATAGCATTATGAATGTCATTTAGGTTTCTTGTTTCTGCTTAAAAATCTCTCACATCTTTAAGTTTGATTAAGCTTGTTACTGTTTATTCATAAACGCCCCACTCTTTTGAGTAAGAAAAAGAAAAACTCCACAAGATAAATAACACTGCAAAACTAATTATTGAACTGTTCTTATTGAGCAGAATTAATAGTCCAAAACATCACATAGAATGAAAAGTTAATAAACAGAATGGTGAGAGCATCATGCCATTTAAATAGAGATGTCTCTACTAAGATTTACACTATAATTAAGGACAAATTTCTACCTTTCATCATTTGGGGAACTTGGAACTTCTTTTTGTTTTGAGTCCAGGATTTTATGGGTCACATATTTTGTAAATACACAATCCCGCTGTATAACATTTTTTCTGCACTGCCCCATGGATCTTACAGCCTTTGAGTATTGAGAAAACTGACCTTAATAATACCTTAAACAATGGCTCAATTCAGTTTGATATTTCATATGTTTGGAAAAAAAAAAAAACAGCAGCTGAGTTAAAATAGCTTTCCTTCTTTTCACCAAGCATATGATATCAATCCTCAAACACGAAATATGTCCTGTAAAACTTTACACTTGACAATCTGTTCTGCTTTAGTAGATGGTTGGAAGTATCTATGCCAATCTTCACAGAGTTGGTCAGTTCTTGGATCATTACCGCTTTTATACTAGCATTTAAATAAATATCTTAAAATGTTAGCAATTCAAATATTCTTTAGATAAAATATTTTTGGGGGTGGGGGAGGTGTTTATAGTTCCCAATCTATCAAAAAGATACTGGTTTTCTGAAATTTGCTTATTTCATTTCCACTAAACAATATTATTTTTATAAAGTCTAAGTGTTACATACTTTTTATCGTTACATACAATAGTTCTTGACAAAGTGAAGCTGAGGAAATAATGTGGATATTACAGTAATGAGGGCTACTATTTTCATGGTGCTTTGTAGTTTACAAAATATCCAGTGGACTCCTCCCAACTGCTTGGTGAGGAATGCTGCACTACCCTCATTTTCACAGATAGTGCAACAAACTTAGTCAAGGTCACCCAGCCAGGAAGGGGCTCATCCAAGTCTGCTTTTTTTCATGCTTTGTTACCATGTTAGATCAAATAAACTCACTATTTTCACTTCAACGATCTAAAGAAAAGTATAAATTTAGAATTATCCAGATGATTTCTAATTCTCCATCGAAGACATTCAATTGATTTAATTACTGAATGTCTCTTGCACCTTCCCGGGGTCTTTTCCCTACGCAAAAACAATGCAAATTCATGACATCTAAAAGATGGGAACTGAGAATGCAGACTCTCCTATTTGATTTTAGTATTATATTAAAAAGGCAGAATTAGAATTAAAAGAGGTTGAATATATATATTGGCCCAGGATTCACTCAGATAAAAGGGAGCATTATCAAGATTCCTGGCTCCAGCCCAAAGGAGAGAGAGCTTTCTCTAGTGCAAATTGCCTCACACTTCGATACGGTGCCAGCATTGTAAATGGGACATATTTCCCCTCTAACTAAAGCCAAGGTATCATATTTACTTTTTCTGAATGCAATAATTAAGCCATTAAGTAGGAGGTTTCTAAATTGGACCATGTTTGAAGGAAAGGTGAGGAAAGGCCATTTTGTTTCTGAAACATCACAACCTGTTCATCCAAATCAACCCCACTGGACAGTCATTACCCCTCACTCCTGTGGAAGCTGGTTTTGCCTGTAAAGCTCATGAACAAGACAGGTACAACCAACGATTTCATACAGTTATGATTGCAGTCTCTGTTAAAAGACTTCATGGATTTTTATGAATTAAGCTTCAAACTTGAAGACCTTAACCTCAGATGAAGAGCATCTGGGAACTTAGATAGGAAACCATTACATCTATATTTTCACTAGCATTATGGAAATTTAGCATTTTCTTCAAAAATAAATCAAAGAAACACATCACCGTAGTATCAGCAGTGCCTTTGAATTTGGTGCCAAAGCAGCTGTGGTTATTTTCATATTGCATTACCATCGCTGCAGCAATCTCACCATATTGGTCAAATTTTACCACTTCTTTGAAATTACAGTAGTTAGATCTGTCACTCCATTTCGTTATTTAATAAGAAAGAAGCACAATATTACTATGTCACAAATTTATTTTAAAATATTTTTAGCAGTTGTAATTCAATATAATTGGAATTTTTGTAATTAATCCTAAACACATTTCATTTCATGTATTTAAAAACACTCTTCTGAGAAGGAATTCAGAGTTTGCCAGACTGCCAAAGGGGTCCATGGTGCAAAACAAAAAGTTTAATACCTTTGAGAAGGATTCTACTGTTGAGATTGGCATTTATATCTGGCTCAGTTTCAACGTGTGTGTGTACACTATTTGCTAGACTCTGTGCTAGGCACTAGGAAGACAAATATAAATTACTACATTGTTACTGACCTTACAAGAAGCAAATGCATCTTATGCATGTTTTACATGCAGCATAATTTTTATCTTTGCTTTCTAGATGAGTTGACTTTGAAACAAAAAGTTAGGTAAAAATTTTTTAAAAAATAAATATTTTTGAAAGAAGTTAAATAAACTGATCACGCAAGTAAGTTGTAGAGCTGAGATCTGTATCCAAGAGGTCGAATTCCAGGGTCCCCATGCAGAACCACTGAGCTGTCACATTGCTCAGTGTGAAGAGTGCAGGCATGTGGTTTTTTATAGGCTCTCTGAGATCAAAGAGGGCAAGTAGGCAGCCGAAGAGTAGAGGGGGTAGTTGCGGGTGTCTCTTCTTCCGGTTCTGATGCCTAGATAAGGTTGGCAGCAGTCAGCCAGGTGAGGAAGGGAAGTGGGCATTGCAGGAAAGGATGGTGACACAAGCAATGAGGAAGAAGATTTCAACGGAGTTTACTGCGAAATATTACCAAGTGTACAATCGAGCCAGAGGGAGCTGGGATTAGATGGTAGATAGGAACAGACAGCAGGCAGGAAAGTTGGTGCCAAGCTCTCTGGCTTTCTCTTGATGAGTATGTGTACAGTTTTATGCAATGTACTCCTTAGGTGATCTCCTTTGATACTGCTGCTTTGCCCCACCAGTTCTAATATCATGATATTTTCATTTAGGGACTAAATTACAAGGTTTCTACGTAGAGCTTCACCTGTTGTTCAAGCAAGTAAACTTCTAAAGGAGACAGAAAACAAAATCTGATTGAAGACATCGGGAATAAACCAGATTCTTGAGGAGATACTTATCAGATACTAAAGCGTTGGAGGCTGACTGACGCTCCTCGTCCTAGAACAGACTATTTTACTAAACACTTGCCATGGGCCGTTGGTGGTGGTAAGGATTCTGCCTGTGTCACTTACTAATCATTCAACAGCATTGTGAGGGAGCTATTTTTAATTCCCATTTTGCAGATGAGGAAACTGAGTTTTAAGAGAGATTGCATAACTAACCTAAGGCTATTGGCAGGTGGGGATGGCATTCAAACACAATCTGTCTCACCACGAATATATCTGAACTTGACCACAATTCTACTTCATCCTCTTCGAAACAACACCAAGACAACAGCTAGACTCAATGACAAAATCTTCCTGACAAAGTATTTACATTGTATAACAAATAAACAAATATGTGTTCCCTTAAAACCACCTTTTTCTTTCCACTTGTAAGATGGAGGCATGCATACAGCTTAATGAATGTGCAATATAAAAGTTTAATAATCTAGTGGAAATATTTGGGGCTTATATTTCAATTGTGAAATTTAACCCAGTCTTAAAAAGCTTTATATATTTTTCAGACTATGAGTTCACTATGAATTCAGAAATTCATCTTAAGTTTTCATTTCATTGTCTCTGAAAACCCAATTTGGTTCTCATCTTTGGGTTATCTAGAAAATATTTGTGAATACTGTGGAACCACTCTTGTTACTTTATGCAAAAAAAATTACCACTTTGGAGAAATGTATCCGAAGAAGAGGATGCGTTGCTCACCACCCCCTAATTAATGCAGCTGCGGAGCAATCTTATTTTAAGTTTATTGCCCATTCTTGCCACCTTTTCAAAATGTTGCTGGATATATATACTCCCTTCTCAGAGATCTATAAACCTATTGATTAAGCATCTTAAATTGCACAAGAACCTAACACATAAGACTTTCCAACTGATTTGCACCAGTAGGCAATGGAGTTTAGTTGTCAGTCTTTGAAAAATTGGCAAAAAGGAAGATAATATCTTAGATTTGTATAACTTTAATGTAATTTGAATGTCCTGGAACAGGATCCCCCCAATACACTAGAGCTTTTTAAATGTAATTCATTATGGTTCACAGTTCAGAAAGGAATAGTTTTATCTTTCATTCCACCAGATTCAGGAATATAGAACCACGTGAGCAAATTTAGCTAATATCTATCTCCCCAATAACAGGAATTGCATGGCAAGGATGACAATTTTGAATTATAGGGATTTTAAATGACTCTTCTGTATAAGCAAAAATACACATAAGATTTGGTCACAGCAAACCCTTCCATGGCATTTACTCTGTGACAGGCTATCTTTTAATTCCTATGTTATTTAATATAAGGCTCACAACAACTTTATGAGGTAGACCCAAATATTCTCTGGATTATCCAGATGAGGAAACTGAGGCAATGAGTATTTAAGGAACCTACCCAAGGTCACATGTCCCAGGGAACTGTGATTTGAGCCCATACAGTTTGCTTCCAGACTACATGTTTTTAACCACCAAGCTTTACTCCTCCTCAACTTGAATATCTTAAGCATAGCAAGAAATGATACTGAATTCTTTTTAAAGATCTGAAAGTCTGTGAGATCTGGAAATTTCCTGAAACTTAAATTGAAATATGGTATAGTAAAAGTATTTGCCAACTCCTCTCTGATTAGGCTCTTCAGAACAGAGATAACACCTCTAACACTACATTTGTGAGTTAAAAATCGACAATAAAATGAAGTGGGTGGCTACTGTAAAGCACTACATTACAAAGACTTCTTTCCAAATGACATGAAAACATACAATAAACCAAGGATAGATTACATTATAAAAATCTACACCAAAAGGGCTTTGATCAAAGCTAGCAATAAAATATTCAAAAAATAGTAAAGGACCACAGGTTGTTGATGAAAAAGGAAGAGGGAGAGGGGGAAATAAAGAAACAAGGAAAGTACCAGTTGCATGGCTGCCAAGCATAAATAATTGGTTTTTTTTTTTTAGTGGTACACGGGCCTGTCACTGTTGTGGTCTCTCGCGTTGCGGAGCACAGGCTCCGGACGCACAGGCTCCGCGGCCATGGCTCACGGGCCCAGCCGCTCCGCCGCACGCGGGACCCTCCTGGACCGGGGCACGAACACGTGCCGACTGCATCAGCAGGCGGAGTCTCAACCGCTGCGCCACCAGGGAAGCCCGAGATTCTCTGATTCTGATAGCAAATGAGAGGCCCTGAGAAACCGCAGGCATTTGAGCACCTTGTTCTTTTTAAGGGAGTTTACAAGGCAAACAAAACAAGGATACAAATGTAAAAACTTAACTACAGAGAAAGAAAAGTCAGAATGCCAAAGATCTAGCTGAAGAATGAGGTAGATTTTATTTTGGGCCATAGCAGACCTAAAGGACTTCCAGCTTTTTTGAGGATAAGATTAGGGAATTAATTAAAAGCTGGTGGAGTTGGTCGGATGGAAGAAGGAGAATTTTTTTGTGACTCCAGAAAGAACTCCGTATGTAAGTGTGCTCTGGCTGCGACATCCGTCTGTCATTCATTGGTCCCAGGGTTCATTGGATGGACCTAGCTGGTTAAGCTGCTTCTTCAGACACAGCCTTCCTGAGGCTGCTCAAGGAAAAGAATCACAGGCATTTGTTTTTCAGACAAGTTTTTATAAGTTACAGACCTCCTTTGTGAGAACTTATAAGGAACTGTTCAAGAAATAGTTTGCAACTCCAAGTTAAGCAAGGTTAATATCAACTAATGACAACAAATAATTGTTCTCGCAAAAGTTCTTAAACTGGGAGCCCGTGAACAGTGTGGTCTCCCAAGAAGCCTAGCCCCCCAGCCCCCCACTAAAAATCATGTGCATAATTTTGTGTGTGGGATGAGGTCCTGCCATAACAAAATACCATAACCTGAGTGGCTTCAACGGCAGAAATTTACATTCCCACAGTTCGGGTGTCTGGAGGTCCAAGTTCAAGGTGTGGGCAAGGTTGCTTTCCTCTGATGCCTCTCTCCTTGGTTTACAGACAAGTACCTTCTTGCTGCCTTTTCACGTGGTCTTTTCTCTCCGTGCACGTATACTTGCTATCTCTTTGTGTGTCCAAATTTCCTCTTCGGAGAAAGATGTCAGTCGAATTTGATTAGCTCCCACCCATATGGCCGCGTAAACTTAATTCCCTCTTTAAAGAACCTGTCTCCAAATGCATTCACATTCCGAGGTACTGGTGGTTAGGGCTTCAACATATGAATTTTGGGGGGCCACAGTTCAACCCATAACAAAGAGCTTATAATTCTCATCTCAGAAAGATAAATAATCCAAAGAAAGATTAAGGACTATGGGCTTGGTGTCAAAACATCTGTTTCTTCTTTTGATATCCTGCTTTTTAAAAAGTCTGCATCAAATAGTATTCTTCCGTGTTGCTACATAGGTAGAGATAATTAGAGTGTAATATTACACAGTTATTAGAGAAGTGCTGTTAGTATATATAAGGCATACTGACCTCCCTTTCACTAATACCATCTGTCTCATATGACTCCACAACAAAAGCCTCATCACATGTTGGTTGGGCCACCACTAATACTGCAAATATGCTGTCTAGGATGCAGGTGACAAACTTGTTCGGGAAAAGACCAAATATCTTAGTCTTACCAGGCCATGCTTTTTTTGTCCCAACTACTCGGCTCTGCCATTGCAGCATGAAAGCAGCCATTGATCACACCTAACAAGTGGGTATGGCTGTGCTCTAATAAAACTTTATTTATGGAGACTGATACTTGAATTTCACATAATTTTCACATACTGTTCTTCTTTTGACTTTTTGACCATTTAAAAATGTGAAGAACTTTATCTCTTGAGCTGTACAAAAACAGACAGTGGGCCATAATTTGCAGACCCCAGTCTAGGAAAAAGAACCAGTTCCAAGGACCTATGCCAGTGATTTTAGAGCTATTTCTGTTGATGGGGAAGAAGAGTTTCATATATTGTCTACTTTATGCTGTCATGTCCAATATTAAAAATTCAGGCAGACCATATCTTGCCAACTATGTGCAGATAGTTTTCCTTGTAACACTTGTGTGCTCTCATGTTTTCATTCATTAAACCGTAGTATAACAAGATCCCCTGTTCTGAGCTCCTGTATGCTAAATACCGATCTAGACACTGTAGATATTATGGCTAAGGGAATGAAACAATTAAAAAGCTTCCTGCCCCCATGGAGCTTATATTTCTTATTTCAATAATTGTAAGAGGAGAAAGTGATTAGAGCTTACTGAGCACCCACCTGGTCCCAGATGCTATATGAGCATAGAACATGTAATCCTGTCATTGCTGAGACATACTACTGTACTTGCCATATCAGATATAGGCTGTACACTGCCCAAGTCTCTGACTCCAAGAATGAAGCTCCCTGGTGCTGTTCTATGCGGTGGTCTTGGGGAAGTGTTATCTCCTTTTTATGAAAAGAAAAATTTAGCCTAAGTCATATTGCTCTGAAGTAGCAGGGCTACTAGGGCTACTACAGGGCTGTTTGCCTCCAAAGTTCATGTCTCTTCCCTTATATAATTTTGTCTTCCAAAATAATGTTTGCCAATATAAAAAACAAAGCAAAACAAACAAAAAAACCACCTTTGGACACCATTCTCTGAGAATATGAAAAGGTTGAGGTCAAACGCAAGTTTAGTTTCCCAGGGCTCTTTCCTCTGGGGATTATCTTGTAGCACCACTTTGAACATTAATTGAGGGATTTAATTAGATTTAATCAAACTTTTTTCCCTGTTATTATTGTAATGTCTCCACTGAGCCTTATTTCTTAGGTAAATTTCATGCCACATTTCTCTCAAGTTTTCTTCCTCTCTTAACTGACTTTCCGCAGTCTCCAATATCGATTTTGAAAGTTTGTATTTGCCTTTGATGACCGTATTTAATGTCACAAGCCAGTACATAAAAATAAAATCCTTACGTCAGATTTCCATTTAACAGATAAGCAAAAATGCTCCAGTTGGGCAAACTCGAGTTTTGCTGAAAAGAGAAGAAATCTGATTCTAAACTTAGATCAGATGAGAGGGCAACATGATAAAATAAGGAAGAATGAGACTTGGCGTCTTAAGTTTTAAATCTGCCTAGAGTTATGAACTTGTCCAAGTCCCCTCTCATGCTAGAATTCTTCCTTCCTAATTACTCAAGTGTTGGTTCCTTCAACCTTTTCATATGCCATCGTTTTCTACTTTTGTGAGTCCGACAGATGTATACAGTGGAGAAATCTCAGTGAGGACCATAAAGTGACCTGGCTTGATATGGACTCAGTATTTGTTATCTGGGGTAATATTTGGGTAGTACGTGTATTAAATTTTGAAAGAAAAGTTGTGGCAAAATTAAAGTACCTCCAGGATTATTTCGAAAATTAAATAAACAAAACTATATGTGCCTAGTATAGCCCACAGCAGGTATGTCTAGTACATGACGGTGAGTGGTATTATTCTTACCAATAATTCTCAAGCTAAGAAAGCTCTGGGGGGACAGCCAGATGCCAAATGTGTTCATTCACAATGAGAACTGCAGCTGTCGGATGTGCCCACTCATGTATCAGCCTGACAACTGCCTTCACTCCAAGTAGGAAAATCCCGTGGGTCGCCGTTGTCCACCGGAGATTGCTTGGTAAGCTTGGAGGAAGAGCTAGAGGAGATTAATGGCATGAGGGCAAAACAGCTTCATACGTTTGTTCCCACAGTCAGGTCAAGCCCTCTGGACTGACTGTATCTCCACCTGAACTGATCTTACTTCACTGAGCTCTGCCAGTGTCTTTCTTTTTTAGTACCCCTGTGGTAAACTGAATAATGGTCCCCCAAAGATGTCCATGTCCTGATCCCCAGAACCTGTGAATACTTTACTTAACCTGGAAGAAGGGACTTTGCAGATTTAAGACAAGACTTTTGATATGGAGAGATTCTCCTGGATCATCCAAGTGGGTGTAATATATTCACAAGGGTGCCTATTAGAGGAAGCAGGAAGGTCAGAGTCAGGGAAGGTAACACGAGAGCAGAAGCGGAGAACAAGAGATGTGAAGATTGTAACAGGTTGGACTGATTCTATCGCTAGATGGGGACCACGAGCTAAGGAAAGTGGGCAGCCTTCAGAATCTCTAAAAAGCAAGGAAATGGATTTTTGCCTAGAGCCTCCAGAAGGAACACATCTCTCCAGACCCATTTTAGACTCCTGACTCCCGAAATGTAAAGTAATACATTTTCTTTGTGGTAATTTGTTACAGCAACAATAGGATACTAATACACCCCTTGACTGAAAATCCCCTTTCTCACGGATACTTTCTTTTATTAGATACATTAAAACCTGTAAACAAGGGTTGCATGTCTAAGAATTGTTTAATTTCTTTCAAATGATCTTTCACATCTCCATTATGATCCAGTTGGGTGAGTTTTATAGTTAACTCTCAAAATAGTACCTGATATTCATTCAATTCAAATTCTTTTGTGGTAGTTCACAGTACCCTGTGTGTACCACCTCTTAGCCCAAATATCTACTGGCTTGATAGACCAAACTTCCTACTAGTAGACTTCAGGCCCACCCCAAACGCAAAGCCCACACCTGTTATTTTGAAGAGCACTTAAAGGAATGCCTCCCATGAATCGGCAGGTGGTCTGTTAGTAGGAGTTGTAACAGACTTGACCGTGGGGATTTCTCCGACTCAGGCTCTCACGTGTCCATCTCCCGTCCAAACTACATAGGCAACTCTCCCCACTGCCATGGCTCATGGAAACTCCAAAGTCTTGGGATGCCTCCAAAGCTTCCCAAATTCCAGGTACTCAATTATCAGAGGCCATATGCCGGGTTGGGAGAGGTTTATGCTCCTCTCCACTCTGACGAAGCCCACCTTATACCTTGCTCCACACAAAATCTCTTTGAAATACTTTATCAACTTTGGCCTCTAACTCTCCCTCACTTCAGGCAGTCAAAATGATTCAGCCGGACACAGTGAGGGACAGAGTCTGAAACTCTTCTTTCCCCTCATCATTCTTTATCACCAGAAACTTCCCTCTCCTTTTTGAGTTACAGAGCAAAATCTCAAGCTTATGAATGGATTAAAAGATATATTTTTATGAATGGGAAGAATTATTTTTCTAGACTGGATGCAGGGAGAGGAAAAAAATGTTACATGTGAATAGTTCATAGTTACTTACACCTAATGGTTTGATTGGATTGTGTATGCTGTTGTAGCTTCTAATGTCTCACTCTGTCCTTGTTCTCTTAAATCTGTTAATATGTGACTCCACTGCATTACAAAGAAGGACCTCTCTTTAGTAATTCACAGACCATTTGGAGATCCTCCGAAAAAGTCCTCAAATTAAGACATGCCTCTGATTAAGCATTCCATTTCTGGTTGGAGTGTAGGAGAAGCCTCAAGTCATGTTACTATTTATGGTACCAGTACCAGTCATGTTACTGTTCATGGTACCAGTAAGAGTACTATTTATGGTACAGCTGCTCCAACTGTTCTGAAGAAAAGTCAGCCTGCCTTTGCACCTATATTTTTATATATCCTCAATAGAACATCAGGTGCATAGGAACTGGGAATCGGACTCTCAGACTCTGCATTTCTCATAGGGACATGGGTGCAGAATGGCATTGAGCTTGAAGGCAGTGGTGACCTGGGGCAACCACCTATTATAGGTCAATGATTGTTTGGGAAGTTTTGAGAAGGTGACATAGAGATCTGACCCAGGGGCCCAAGAGAAAATTTTCTGCAATTATAATCAGCTGACCATTTTGTTTGTAGGGTAGTCTAGACTGAGGCCAGAGATTCATCATGGGAAAAGATGAATATTTTTTTCTTAAAGTAAAACAAACAAAAAAAGCTTTTGTATCTCTTCTTTCTTCCTACCCCACCACTGGAAAAAGGATGACAATAAGAAAGAACAGTAGGTACAAAGAGATTTTTAAAAAAAAAACTTTTGAATGTGATTCTAGAACTGTAACAAATCATGAAAACAGAGCTTGTCTTTAGAGATTCAATTTTATGCTTTTCATACCTGATATAAAAATAGTCATTATCTTGTTCTATATATACTTGTATATAAAGAATTCTTTAAAAAACACAAATGGAGGAGCAGGGAGAAGAAAGTAAGATATTTTAAATTTACTGAACTTGTTGCATGGACATTTTTAGATACTTTAAAAAGATTTAACATATTCCATAAAAAGATATTCTAAACTATTACATGCCCACACATGTTTTGCCATTAAAAGATTTGAGTCCATCAATTAAAGTTGGATAGAATGGTGACTACTAATTTTTTTGGAAATATGTCCATTTAAAATACGGAATACAGGGCTTCTCTGGTGGCACAGTGGTTAAGAATCCGCCTGCCAATGCAGGGGACATAGGTTCGAGCCCTGGTCCGGGAAGATCCCCCATGCCGTGAAGCAACTAAACCCATGTGCCACAACTACTGAGCCTGTGCTCTAGAGCCTGCAAGCCACAACTACTGAGGCCACGAGCTACAGCTACTGAAGCCCGAGCACGTAGAGTCCATGCTGCACAACAAGAGAAGTCACCACAATGAGAAGCCCGTGCACCACAACAAAGAGTAGCCCCTGCTCGCCTCAACTAGAGAAAACCCGCGTGCAGCAACACACCCAGTGCACCCAAAAATAAATAAATTAAATAAATTAAAATAAAATAAAATATGGACTACAAAGAAATAAAGGACAAATGCACAAATGCGGGTCACATGAGCAATATGTTTCATTATGTGGCTTTGCTAGAATGTAAGCTGCGTGATAGTAGGGGCCTTGTCTGTGTTATTCACTGCTTGTGTCCCAGTGCCTACTACAGTGCACAAGTTACACTAGGTGCTCAGTAAATATTGGCTTCAATTAACAAACACATACACAGCGTTCCAGATGTCAGGGACTGGGAATTATTGGTTTCTCCATCTACTCAATTTGATCTTCTACCTAAAGAGATAACCTTATATTCTGAACAATATACATGGTTTTACATATATATATATACACACACATATATACACAAATATATGTATGTATGTTAAATCTTTTTAAAGTATCTGTGTGTGTGTCATTTCAATGCTTCTAGCTACTAATCTGTTGGCAGAAAGGAATGCTATCATTATCAAGTTAATAGAAATTCACAGACAATAAATTAAACCTCCCTTTATTAGAAAATGCTTTGAATTTTCTTTTGTTGTCTTGGGAAATTCATGACTCCAGTTTCTTTTGCTCTGGGTGTTATCACATTCTATAACTCTGGATCAATGTATGAAACCAGATCTTTGTTATCAACATGATAGGCATAATCCAGTAACATATATCTTATCAACAAACCGAAAATCATCCTTTCCTAGCCACAAAGTATCTTAAACACCTGCATTTTATTTCATGGAAATCTTTTCTCTGCTGAGATACGTAGTAAAATAGAAACGTTTAGATTTTCTAAAGAGAACTTGTTCAATAATACGATTCAAGTCTTAGACAATTACTAACGTTTTTTATGACCACAAATATATCTATTTCCCTAGGAAATAAGACACAAACTTTTAAGACATTTATTTTTGATCTATCCTTTTACTCTTGGATTTCCCCTATGTGAAAAGACTTAAGGCTAAAGAGTTACTTTGATAGTTAAACAGACTGATCAGAGTAGATGCCAAGATTCAGACATTATTTGATTACAGTGCTTTATAAAGCAAGCGGAGGGACCCCCGCCTTCGAGGGGATGGAGGTTGGATTCACTTTTCTATCTCAAAATCTGCCACATGAACATTCAGTCACCAAAAGAGGTCGAAGGAATTCACTAAAACATTATCCTGGAGGAAAAAAGAACATGTTGTTTCCTTCTTAAAAAAAAAAAAAAAAATGTTCAGTGGCTTCCCATCACACTCGTAGAAGACTCCAGCTCCTTGCCACAAACCACAGGGCCCTACCAGACTTGGAAAGTCTCCTGAGCATTTCTGCCAATTTCATTTGTTTTAATATTCATGGCTCTCCTCACCAGACGTTCCCTGCCCACAGGTCTCCTCATGAACCCGCTAAAACTTGGTCTCTACACAGAGACTTTGCCTCAGCACCCATCTCAAGTAGCTCACCCCCTCCCACTAGAATATAAACTCCAGGAGAAGAGGAACTTTTCCATCTCATCTATCCTCAGCAGTGGACTGGTATAAGTTCAATGTCTGTTGAATAACTTTTTTTTTTTTTTTTTTTTGCTGTACGCGGGCCTGTCACTGTTGTGGCCTCTCTCGTGGCGGAGCACAGGCTCCGGACGCGCAGGCTCAGTGGC
>NC_041215.1:122205893-122218721 GCF_002837175.3 Physeter macrocephalus | reverse complement strand
GGCGCGAACCCGCGTCCCCTGCATCGGCAGGCGGACTCTCAACCGCTGCGCCACCAGGGAAGCCCCTGTTGAATAACTTTAAAAAAAATATGCTTCTTGTTCGTACCTTAATTTTATGAATGAATCTAAGAGACCCATTCAAGGTTAGTCAGCAGCTCTTGGAAGAGCTTCATTGTCACCGAGGTACCTGACTTGCCAACGTTTTTCTACTGTGCTCTGCAATTAGAATTTTTTCATTTTAGTCTTTGCCCTTTATTACGTGTTCAGCTTTTCACTCTTTTCTTCTTCTTTAAATAATATTCCTATTAAAAATATCTGGAGGAGACTTTTTCAGACAGTATGAGTAATATTTACAGGGTTTCCTTTGATAAGGATAAGAATGAGGAGATAGGGCAGTGTGTAGCTCCTGGGACCACGTGTGTCAAAAATGCAGAAATTGTAATAAGTATTTTGTATTTGTTTGTATATGTATAGAGAAACTCTGGAAGAATATGCAAGAAATGAATAATAGTGGGTACAATGTGTGGACAATGGATTAGAAAAAGGAAGAAAATGAAATGGTTCATTTTGAAACATTTTAAATTTTTAAATTATGCAATGATATTCTTTACTCAATAAATAAATAAAATTTAAAACTCTTCACACACTAAATAAAAACTTTCATATATATATATATATGAAAGTTCATGTGTGATCATCTTTGTTTTCAAAAGCAGACTGAAAATATAGTCATACCCTCATGCGGTTACCAAGTCACACAGTGGGTAGATTGCAAGTCTTCTGTAGTCAGTTTTGGACTCCTGAACAATATTCAGAATATTTAAGGAATTTCAAATGTTAGTAAATAATTTTTCTGCCGTACTAGAGAAGGAAACACAATTACTAAAACTGCCAAGAAGGATGAGAAAACTTACAAACAAATTTAATCTTGTTACTGATTAAAATTGGCTGATTCTTTTAGCTAATGGTTTTCATGTTATATTTAAGTGAATATTATGTTCATAATTATTACAAAGCCCCTCATATTGACTTGTAGCAAGTAAGGGTATACAATTTTGGAAAGAAGATTCCTTTTAGGTGGAGAACATTGACACTGAAGGAAATATAATGATTTCGAGGAGGATTTTATAACATGGCCTGCTAACCTCACCAAGATCATCAACCATAATCAAGGTTTTAAAAGTTGATTGACAGTTATAAATTAGTGCAGGCAGGTAAAAATATGAGAGGCCCATCTATGCATATGGTTAAAGATGAATGAACTAATTTTTCTTGGATTATAGTCCCATGAAACTACAGCTTTCACGATGAATAAAAGAATCCTCTATGTAAGCCTTAAGACATTTCTCTGTATTTTCTCCTTGACTCTATATTTTTTTTTTTTGCAGGTTAGCTGATTTAATTAAATATTCTCTAAAACACTGGATGTTAAGAAATACACAAAATCTAAGATCCTGAAATCTCCCAATTTAACGTTGATTAAAATCGATGAGTTTGGCGTTTTCTGTTAAATCAAAAGCTGCTGGCTTTCAGCAACTCTTTATTTTTGGAGAAACAGCTTTTTCTTTGTGTAACAAAAAGGCTTAGGAAAGCTTCTTAAAAAAAAAAAAAAAAAACGACATAGGCTGCTGAGTCTTAAAATAGGCTTTAAGAACAGCCTCAGGCCTAGCAAGACGGGCAAATGCATCGGGCCCAAAACTAGAGAAGTGAAGTCTTCCCCATTTCAGGACAAGCCGTTTCTTTGGGTCACATCCTCCAACTCAGTACTGCTGTTGTGTTGTATGGGCCTTTCCTGGAACTCATCAAAGCAGAGGCCATTTCTTTTGTTTCTTTACCATTTGTCCCATTTCTTGCCTCTCCCGTTGCGGAGCACAGGCTCCGGACGAGCAGGCTCAGTGGCCATGGCTCACGGGCCTAGCCGCTCCGCGGCATGTGGGATCTTCCCAGACCGGGGCACGAACCGGTGTCCCCTGCATCGGCAGGCGGACTCTCAACCACTGCGCCACCAGGGAAGCCCTGCCCCATTTCTTAAACAGCCTACTTAGTTGCTGTCAAATATTAGATTCACAATATACATCATTGATTGACCAAAGCATAGAAACTGAGTTAATACAAAAATGTATTTCCTGTGACAACTGTGTTTCTTTGATTGCAAGAAGCTCGATATTTACCAAGTGCCCTCTGTATGTAGGCATTGTACTGTGACCTGGAAGTTCATAAATACGAGACTTTGGCCCTGCCCTTGAGTAATTCATCACATGTAATGAAGGAAGAAATTGCAGATTTTTGAAATCTGTATTGGATGTAAAATTTGTTAAGAAGTAACTCTGTTTAGTAATTGAGTTGGTAATAAAAATGTGGAAATGAATGTAAAAATCGTTTGTTTCAGTATTAGCTAAAGTAATGCTGAGTGCAGGATGGATTGAGGCCCATGAGATGTGAGAAAGCAAAACAAATACTGATGGAAAACTCCCATAATTGGTCTTAAAATGTTTTAAGGATAAGGAATTCTAAGATAAAGACAATTTAAGGATTATCTGTATGTTACCCGCTCTGACATTGGTTGATTTTACAATTCTTTTATTTTTATAGGGGATGAATGATGGGGAAAGATTATTTCTTTGCAGGGTACTGATCGAGCAGGATAACTTCCATAACAACTTGACTCCCAAATGTAAAATGACTCAACACAATAGGTTAGTTCTTGCTCATATAACAGGGCAGATGAATGGGTTAGTGAAATGGCTTATCTCCATGAAGTCATTCAGGGCCCCAGGTTTAGAGAGGTGTAGCTATCTTCATTCAACATGTAGCTTCTAAGGTCACCCTGAGGCTGACTCCATTCTTGGAGAGAGAAGGTGATAAACATGGAAGGTGGTTAGTGGGCTGTGTCAGTGGACCAGCTGAAAGTGGTACCCAGACACACCTCAGAGATGTTGCACGTTCTGTTCCAGATCCCCACAGGAAAGCAACCACTGCAGTAAGGCAAGTCACACACATGTTTTGGTTTCCCAGTGCATATAATAGCTATGTTTACTTACTGTAGTCTACTACATACTGTAGTTACTCTACTGTAGTCTATTAAGGGTGCAATAACAGCATTATGTCTAAAAAAATACATAACTTAATTAAAAAATACTTTATTGCCAAAAATGGTAACTGTCATCTGACAATGCAGGGTTGCCATAAAACTTCAGTTTGTAAAAAAAAAAAAAAAAAAAAGATCTGCAAAGCACAATAAGTAAACAATAAAACAAGGTATACCTATACTTCATTTCTGCTCACTTTTCTATTGGCTGGAGTTTATGTGACAGTTACAGCTAGCTGCAAAGTAGACTGGAAAATGTAGCCTAGCTGTGTGCCCTGTATAATAAGAGAATGTAGATTTGGGGGAATATCCATAAGTCTCTGCCATAAACAGTGGGATTGGGAAGAATGATTGTCCCTGTTAGTTGGTATAATGACCTGCCACATCAGTTCAGTTTATGCAAGCTGTCTTCACATATCAAACCACTCAGTAAAATGAGTGACTGTGATAGATGGTCCCAGGTTTATATATTAATTGAAGATCTCATTTTAATTTAATGGTGGATTAGTTTGCTTTTTTTTCCTGCCCCCACTAGGAAGTGCCCTCTGCTAGGAAGTTTGGCTTTCCAATTGAGGCTTTTGCTAACAGAAAAAAGTTGTTTTCTTTTCTCTTAGTTTGTTTTTTGTGTTATCTCTGAAAGCCAATCCATCTCTCAAACCTTCATGATATAATTTTACATATTGTTTTGCATGTTGCTTTTTTCCACTTAATAAATTTTAGATGTTTTTCTATGGTGGTACCACAGATGAATCTTTTTTTTTTCTTGCTGGGGTGTGGCATGTAGGATCTTAGTTCCCTGACCAGGGATCCAACTCATGCCCCTGCAGTGGAAGAGCAGAGTCTTAACCACTGGACCGCCAGGGAAGTCCCCCTGATACGATTTTAAATCATTCACATTCATGAAATTTAGTGCACATTATTGTTATTATTGTGAAAATTTTGTAGACGGAATGAGTCTGAAACTGGTGGCGAGGGGAAGGGACATGGAGCTCGCATTTTGCAGGCATTCATTCACCCAACCATCCACAAATTATTATTATTGAGTTCCTACTCTGTGCCAGGCTGACACAATAGGCATGTTTAAGCAATGGGCATTGACTGTGTATCAGACTCCAGGCTGGGTGGCATACATCTGTTTCCTCTTTTAATACTCCCCAAATCCTTCTGAGGCAGAAGTGAAAGCCCCTGAAAAATCAAAAGGCCAATGAGATTAAGTCACTTATCCCGTGTCACTTGTTAGTCAAAGTCAGTAGTAGAATTAAGGTTAGAAACGAAATCTGCCTGACTTGAAAATTGTGCTCTTTCCAATATGCCATCGTGACTACTGAGGGATTTGTCTATTGCCTGATCATCCACAGGACCGTGAGAGCTTGATATATATTTGCACATAAAATGAAGTAATGGGGGCCTGAGGAGTTAAGGGATTTGAGGTACTACCGGTTTCCCTTGTGGGAAACTCCCACCAGGATTGCAGCAGTTTGAACGTAAGCCATGGCTTTTGAATATTAAGCACAGATGTTTTTGTCTTACTCCCACCAATGTGGGAAAAGTTTCTGAAAGAGGAATTGAGGATAGCTATAGAGAAAATAATCTGCTGTTTTCTAGGAAAGTTATGTCACTGTGATGCTTTCCTCAGAAGCTCTTTCTCCCGGCCCCCAACCATGAAGGCAAAATCATGAACCTCTCTCAGGATGCCAAGAACATTCTGAGAGATGTTGGGGCATTTGTGGAAACCGTGGTATTGTGGTGGCAGCAGTTGGGCCATTTCTTGGCTGGAGCCCAGGTTAACTCAACACAGGTTGGGGATTCTGGTTGTGGGGTATCTATGGGTCCTTCAAAGCCTGCCAACCTAGCCATGTGACCCTGCAGAGATGATCTCATAAAGCAATTGTGATTACCATTAATAAATGTATAGCCTACTAATAAAAATATCTGGACCCAACTTTGATGGATACAAAAATTGTTTTACTAAAAAAGACATTATATTCATTTATAAGCCTTCTCTTATTATAGTTACCATTTACACTAAGCATTAAATGTTGATTCATTTCATACGAATTAATGGATCCCCTACTGAGTGCCTAGGCTGGGGGTAAAGTGATGAATATTCTGACAAAACCACACTTACCTTCTTATAGGGAGACAAACAGGCATATAAATACAAGTTAAATAATTTTAGGTGATAATGAGAGAGAAAGTATTGATATTCAGAGTTAAAAGGGCAATTTACTTTCAAAGGATTCAGGTTAAGGACATGAACTAGTGGGGTAGAGAGGAGAAGACCCTTTTTAAAAAATTAATTTTTATTGGAATATATTTGCTTTACAATGTTGTGTTAGTTTCTTACTGTACAGCACAGTGAATCAGTCATATGTATACATATATCCCCTCTTTTTAAGATTTCCTTCCCATCTAGGTCACCACAGAGCACTGAGTAGAGCTCCCTGTGCTCTACAGTAGGTTCTCATTAGTTATCTACCTTATATATAGTAGTGTGTATGTGTCAGTCCCAATCTCAATTCATCCCGCCTCCCCTTCCTCCCTGGTAACCATAAGCTTGTTCTCTACATCTGTGACTCTATTTCTGCTTTGCAAATAAGTTCATCTCTACCATTTTTCTAGATTCCACATATAAGCGATATTATATGATATTTGTTTTTCTTTCTCTGACTTACTTCACTCTGTATGAAGGCCCTTTAAAGTAGATCAAGGAGAGTGATAGAGGTGACATTTGAGCAGAGATGTGAACCATTGGGGGACAATGTGGGAAAAACATGTTCGAGGCATAGGAAACCACACTTTAGGTGATGCTGTGCAAGGTAGGGGGAGACTGGCAAACAGAAAATCTAAGAGGAGGCCAGCGGCCTCACAAACAATGGTGAGGACTTTGAATTTTATTCTGAATGTAAAGGGAAGCTATCGCATTTTTAATGGAATTATTAAAGTCTGATTTATATTTGTATGTGATTACTATTGCTGCTGATTGGTAAGTAATCTACACCAGAGTAAGAATGGAAGTAGCTCATTTAGAAAGTCCTCAAATTTTTCCTTCCAAGGCATGAGGTTGGCTTAGCTTAGAATGGCAGTGACAAATGGAATGAGACAGTTAGGGAAACTATGAGTCAGAAATAGAGTGTTATAGCTATAGTTTATACCAAAGGTAAGATGTAAGTTCCTTGCCCTCGTAACCTCACATTCTTGTGGGGAAGGCAAGAAATCTAGAGATAAACGAATTACATAAAAGTCAGGAATCATATCAAATCATACCAACAGGTAGAATACAGAGAATTGAAATAGGTGAAGGATATGAAAGATGACTGGGTAGCCAGGGAGGAACTCTTTCTTTTTTTAACTTTTTATTTTTACACACTTTGAGGCCTACAGAAACATTTTAAGATTAGCACTGTTCACCTAGATTCTCTGATGTTAACACTTAACTGCCATTGGTTAGAAATTTTTGCGTGTGTGTCTGTGTCTGTGTGTTTGTGTCAGTGTGTTTATGTGTTACGCATCCTCTAGTCAGCTATTATTACAAAAAATGCTAGACCCTAAAATGTTTTCATAAACATTTCCTATAATTAAAAATGTAGAATTATACTGTCTTTTCAATTTGGTTTTCTGTAAGTTTTCCAGGGATAAGGGATTAATATCCAACACATACAAACAGCTCATATGACTCAACATCAAAAAAACAAACAACCTGATTAAAAAATGGGCAGAAGCACTAAATAGGCATTTTTTCCAAAGAGGAAATGCAGATGGCCAATGGGCACATGAAAAGATGCTCAGCATTACTAATCATCAGGGAAATGTAAATCAAAACCGCAATGAACTATCACCTCACACCCATGATAATGGCTATCATCAAAAAGAACACAACAAATGTTGGCGAGGATGTGGAGAAAAGGGAACCCTCGTACACTGCTTCGTACAATGCAAACTGGTGCAGGTGCTGTGGAAAACAGTGTGGAGGTTTCTCAAAAAACTAAGAATAGGACTACCATATGACCCAGCAATTCCACTCCTGGGTGTATATCAGAAAAAAATAAAAACACTAATTTGGAAAGATGTTCATAGCAGCCTTATTTACAATAGCAAGATATGGAAGCAACCCAAGTATCCATAGACAGATGAATGGATAAAGAAGATGTGGTGTATACACACACACACACACACACACACACACACACACACACACACACACATACACACACACCTAAGTGTCCATCGGTGGATGAATGGATACAGAAGATGTGGTGCACATCCAATGGAATACTACTCAGCCAGAAAAAAGAACAAAATCTTGCCATTTGTGACAACATGCATGGGCTTGGAGGGTATTATGCTAAGTGAAATAAGTCAGAAAGAGAAAGACAAATACTGTATCATATCACTTATATGTGGAATCTAAAAAATACAACAAACTAGCATGTATAACATAAATGAAGCAGACTCGCAGATACAGAGAACAAACTGGTGGTTATCAGGGGGAGGGGGAGGGGCAATGTAAGGGTTAGGGGGAGAGAGGTACCAACTATTGGGTATAAGATAGGCTATAGATATGTACTGTACAACATGGGGAATATAGCCAATATTTTGTAATAACTGTAAAAGAAGTGTAATTTTTAAAAATTGTATACAAAAATTTAAAAATTAAAAAAAAATAAGCTCTCATGATCAGGCGTTTTCTTCTTCTCTTTTTAATTGAATATTGAACTACTTGGGTCTCTCTAGAATCTAAAGGTGATAAGGACCCAAGCAAATAACCTCCGACATCTTCCTTCTCACTGCAAAGGCCTCAAGCTTTCCATGTATGGACGCACATATTAGAGTTTCTGGCCTCCCTGTCTGAATGGTACAGAGCTCTGGCCCACAATCAACATGTGGTTACTGTGAGCCCTGGTCATGACTTAATTACAGGGCTAGCTCAAAATAAAATAGAGATGCTGGGTAGAAATTTAGAAACGCATTGTTATTGGTATTTTTGATTAAAACTAAAGCACAACAGTGGCATCCAAGCCAAGCATCTTTTTCTAACTAACACTTTTCCTGGAGCAAAAGGTACTTTTTCTTTCAGACTCTTGCAGTAACTAATACACATTACTTTTGGAGCCTTTAATAGCTCCTAGCACCAAACACCAAGCATGTTGACAGGCATGTTTTCCTATTTTCTGGGAGTTTCAGGACGTCTTGAGCTGTGTCCTACTCCTCTTCCTACACCCAGCATTTAGTCCAGAGCTCAGCACATAATAAGTGCTTAATAATTTTATTCATGAATAAACATATGTGTATGTGTGTATATATATATATAAACACGTATGTTCTATATAAGATTAAAGGACTGCAGAAATCAGGAGTAAAAAGATAATACATTATGTTTGTAAAAATCTTTTCCCGAAAAGAAAGAAAAAAGCAAAACATGGAGTGTCTCTGTAAAATGCTGGGAGCTTGAGAATGAGGGTCTTTTCAAAAAATAGCTAAAGAAACTTCTTTTTGATAACAGTTTTATTTTATTTTATTTTTATTTTATTTTTATTTTTTTTTTATTTTTTTGCAGTACGCGGTTCTCGTTTGCAGTATGCGGGCCTCTCACTGTTGTGGCCTCTCCCGTTGCGGAGCACAGGCTCCGGACGCGCAGGCTCAGCGGCCATGGCTCACGGGCCTAGCCGCTCCGCGGCATGTGGGATCTTCCCGGACCGGGGCACGAACCCGTTTCCCCTTCATCGGTAGGCGGTCTCTCAACCACTGCACCACCAGGGAAGCCCAACAGTTTTATTTTTTAAAGGGCACAGGGGATTTATAATCTAATGCCCTAACCACTCAAGAATATTTATTTAAATGAGTGAATGAATGAGTGAATGATTTTGACAGAAAAACAAAGAACTTTCTTTGAAATAAGAAACAGTCTTTCAAATTTACTTTCAATATAAAGTAAAATGCACACACACACAAAAAATAGCTAAAGAAACTTCTTTTTGATAACAGTTTTATTTTATTTTATTTTTATTTTATTTTTATTTTTTTTTTATTTTTTTGCAGTATGCGGGCCTCTCACTGTTGTGGCCTCTCCCGTTGCGGAGCACAGGCTCCGGACGCGCAGGCTCAGCGGCCATGGCTCACGGGCCTAGCCGCTCCGCGGCATGTGGGATCTTCCCGGACCGGGGCACGAACCCGTGTCCCCTGCATCGGCAGGCGGACTCTCAACCACTGCACCACCAGGGAAGCCCAACAGTTTTATTTTTTAAAGGGCACAGGGGATTTATAATCTAATGCCCTAACCACTCAAGAATATTTATTTAAATGAGTGAATGAATGAGTGAATGATTTTGACAGAAAAACAAAGAACTTTCTTTGAAATAAGAAACAGTCTTTCAAATTTACTTTCAATATAAAGTAAAATGCACACACACACAAATAAAATACACGGCACAAAATGTTGATATCTAACACACACAATTAGAAATGCTTTCTCTTTTATTCCCAGGCTGTCTGGTCGGTCTGCTAGTAACCATACCTTTAAGGTATGCAGAGAGGATAGTAACTTGAGCCAGTCTGGCAGCTCCTGAGTGGGTGGTGGGGACACTGCAGCTTTGAATGGGCCCTTTGATGCAGCCAAGCATCTCCCATCTTCGGGAGGCTTATTCTCATTAACGTTTGCCCCTTGGGGCAGCCCTCGGCCAAAAGGAAAGCAGACAGGAGTGCACCCACCTGGGCATTGCCCCATCACGCGGGGACTTTCCTGGCTGGCTTTGTCACAGGCAGTCCATTCAATGGCTTGGTTCCCGCTCTCACAGGTGGCCTCTTCCTTTCCAGGTTGCTGACCTGAAGGTACCCCGCAAATGGCAGCTTTGAGGGAACTGTGGTCTGGGCATTCAGGATGCCCAACAGCTGGCCATATTCCATTGTGAACCACCGGTAAATGCTCAAAACTTTTGCTCCCTTCCCAGGGGACCCCCCCCATTAAAATGATTTTGCATTCACTACCTGCCAACAGGACCTGTAAAGGAGCCAAAAGGAGTAGCAGATTAAGCGTAATTATGAATTCTGAGTGGAATGGAGTAGTTGAAGATTGTTTTCCGTGAAAGACCTATTTTTTCCTGCTGAAAATTCACATAAGGAAGTACTGAATGCTCCTTGGAGTTTTTATATTTAAATGTGCTTTGCAATTAATGCTTCTCCTTGTGCTTTCACGAAACAGATAGAAAACCTCCCAAACTTGAAAGCTGTTTTTAGAATTGGATTTTGGTTTGCTCAAGATTTGTATCTAATCAGCACTGAATTTTCTAGACAATTATTTTAACATTTATTAAAAAGAACCAATACTGAATGTGTTTCCCAGGCTTAGTTGTCAATGAGCAGCTAATCCCTAGGGACTTATAAACCAGCACAACTGAGTAAGGATTCAAAGGCCTCTTGCAGGCTCTTCTTGAGGACTTAATGTGTCCCCATCAGGAACAAGTCGATTGTACCGTTTATTCTTTTGTCTTTCCTTCTTCACAAATAGAAAAAGAAAGTCCAAGATGCTGATCATAAAAATATCTGCAGTGCCTGCAGACACCACATCAATTCACAAACATGAATGTTTACAGCGCGGCTTCCTTATTTGTTATGAAATTACTAACAAATCTCTTCATTGTTTTTCTCATGTTGCCCATGTATTTTCCCTCTTCTAAATACTTTTATCTGCATATAGGAGTAGCATTCAAGATTTCTTTTTTTCTAATACATCTTTATCGGAGTATGATTGCTTCACAATACTGTGTTAGTTTCTGTTGTACAACGAAGTGAATCAGCCATATGCATACATATATCCCCATATCCCCTCCCTCTTGAACCTCTTTCCCACCCTCCCTATCCCACCCCTCTAGGTCTTTGCAAAGCACCGAGCTGATCTCCCTGTGCTATGCAGCTGCTTCCTACTAGCTATCTATTTTACATTTGGTAGTGTGTATATGTCAATGCTTCTCTCACTTCGCCCCAGCTTCCCCCTCTGCCTCGCACCCCTGTGTCCTCAAGTCCATTCTCTATGTCTACGTCTTTATTCCTACCCTCCCACTAGGTTCATCAGTATCAT
The DNA here is from genome assembly GCF_002837175.3 of Physeter macrocephalus. NCBI lineage: Eukaryota > Metazoa > Chordata > Mammalia > Artiodactyla > Physeteridae > Physeter > Physeter macrocephalus. Next base: position 122,207,559 of record NC_041215.1, on the reverse strand, counting down.
TTTTTTTTTTTTTAGATTCCATATACATGTGTTAGCATATGGTAACTTTGTTTCTCTTTCTGACTTACTTCACTCGGTATGACAGTCTCTAGGTCCATCCACCTCACTACAAGTAACTCAATTTTGTTTCTTTTTATGGCTGAGTAACATTCCATTTTATATATGTGCCACATCTTCTTTATCCATTCATCTGTTGATGGACCCTTAGGTTGCTTCCATGTCCTGTTTATTATAAACAGTGCTACAGTGAACCTTGTGGTACATGACTCTTTGAATTATGGTTTTCTCAGGGTATATGCCCAGTAGTGGTACTGCTGGGTCATATGGTTCTTCTATTTTTAGTTTTTTAAAGGACCTCCATACTGTTCTCCATACTGGTTGTATCAATTAACATTCCCACCAACAGTGCAGGAGGGTTCCCTTTTCATCACACCCTTTCCAGCATTTATTGTTTCTAGATATTTTGATAAAGGCCATTCTGACCGGTGTGAGGTAGTACCTCATTGAAGTTTCGATTTGCATTTCTCTAATGATTAGTGATGTTGAGCATCTTTTCACATGCCTCTTGGTCATCTGTATGTCTCCTTTGGTGAAATGTCTACTTATGTCTTCTGCCCATTTTTAAATTGGGTTTGTTTTTTTTTTGATATTGAGCTCCATGAGCTGTTTGTATATTTTAAGATTATTCCTTTGTACTTTGTTTCATTTGCAAATATTTTCTCCCATTCTGAGGGTGGTCTTTTCATCTTGTTTATGGTTTCCTTTGTTATGCAAAAGCTTTTACATTTAATTAGGTCCATTTGTTTATTTTTGTTTTTATTTTCATTACTCTAGGAGGTGGGTCAAAAAAGATCTTGCTGTGGTTTATGTCAGAGTGTTTTCCCTATGTTTTCCTCTAAGAGTCTTTTTTTTTTTTTTTTTTGGTGGTACGCGGGCCTCTCACTGTTGTGACCTCTCCCGCTGTGGAGCACAGGCTCCAGACGCGCAGGCTCAGCGGCCATGGCTCATGGGCCCAGCCGCTCCGCGGCATGTGGGATCTTCCCGGACCGGGGCACGAACCCGTGTCCCTTGCATCAGCAGGCGGATTCCCAACCACTGCGCCACCAGGGAAGCCCTCCTCTAAGAGTCTTATAGTGTCTGGTGTTACATTTAGGTCTTCAATCCATTTGCAGTTTATTTTTATGTATGGTGTTAGGTAGTGTTCTAATTTCATCCTTTTACATGTAGCTGTCCAGTTTTCCGAGCACCACTTATCGAAGAGGCTGTCTTTTCTCCATTGTATGTTCTTGCCTCCTTTGTCATAAATTAGGTGACTATATGTGCATGGGTTCATCTCTGGGCTTTCTATCCTGTTCCATTGATCTATATTTCTGTTTTTGTGCCAGTACCATACTGTCTTGATTACTGTAGCTTTGTAGTATAGCTTGAAGTCAAGGATCCTGATTCCTCCAGCTCAGTTTTTCTTTCTCAAGATTGTTTTGGCTATTCGGGATCTTTCGTGTTTCCATACGAATTGTAAAATTTTTTGTTCTAATTCTGTGAAGAATGCCATTGGTAGTTTGATAGGGATTGCATTGAATCTGGAGATTGCTTTGGGTAGTATAGTCATTTTCAAAATATTGATTCTTCCAATCCAAGAACAGGGTATATCTCTCCATCTGTTTAT
>NC_041215.1:122202946-122205405 GCF_002837175.3 Physeter macrocephalus | reverse complement strand
TATTTCTTTTTCTTCTCTGATTTCCATGGCTAGGACTTCCAAAACTATGTTGAATAAGAGTGGCGAGAGTGGACATCCTTGTCTGTTCCTGATCTTAGTGGAAATGCTTTCAGTTTTTCACCATTGAGAATGATGTTTGCTATGGGTTTGTCATACATGGCCTTTATTATGTTGAGGTAGGTTCCCTCTATGCCCATTTTCTGGAGAGTTTTTATCATAAATGGACGTTGAATTTTGTCAAAAGCTTTTTCTTCATCTATTGAGATGATCATATGCTTTTGATTCCGTAATCCGTTAATGTGGTGTATCACATTGATTGATTTGCGTATACTGAAGAATCCTTGCATCCCTGGGATAAATCCCACTTTATCATGGTGTATGATCTTTCTAATATGTTGTTGGATTCTGTTTGCTAGTATTTTGTTCAGGATTTTTGCATCTATGTTCATCAGCAATGTTGGTGTCTAACTTTCTTTTTTTGTGACATCTTTTTCTGGTTTTGGTAACAGAGTGATGGTGGCTTCATAGAATGAATTTGGGAGTGTTCCTCCCTCTGCAATTTTTGGAAGAGTTTGAGAAGGATCAGTGTGAATTCTTCTCTAGATGTTTGATAGAATTTGCCTGTGAATCCATCTGGTCCTGGACTTTTGTTTGTTGGAAGATTTTTAATTACAATTTCAATTTCATTACTTGTGATAGGTCTGTTTGTATTTTCTAATTCTTCCCAGTTCAGTCTTGGGAAATTGTAACTTTCCAAGAATTTGTCCATTTCTTCTTGGTTGTCCAATTTATTGGCATATAGTTGCTTGTATTAATCTCTCATGATCCTTTGTATTCCTGCAATGTCAGTTGTTACTCCTCTTTTTCATTTCCAATTCTGTTGATTTAAGTCTTCTCCCTTTTTTTCTTGATGAGTCTGGCTAATGGTTTCTCAATTTTGTTTATCTTCTCAAAGAACCAGCTTTTAGTTTTATTAATCTTTGCTATTGTTTCCTTCATTTCTTTCTCATTTATTTCTGACCTGATCTTTACAATTTTTTCCCTTCTGCTAACTCTGGGGTTTTTTTTTTGTTCTTTCTCTAATTGCTTTAGGTGTAAGGTTAGGTTGTTTATTTGAGATTTTTCTTGTTTTCTGAGGTACGATTGTATTGCTATAAGCTTCTCTCTTAGAACTCCTTTTGCTGCATCCCATAGGTTTTAGGTTGTCATGTTTTCATTGTCATTTGTTTCTATGTGTTTTTTTATTTCTTCTTTGATTTCTCCAGTGATCTCTTGGTTATTTAGTAGTGCACTGTTTAGCCTCCATGTATTTGTGTTTTTTACAGTCTTTTTCCTATTATTGATTTCCAGTCTCATAGTGTTGTGGTCAGAAAAGATGCTTGATATGATTTCAATTTTCTTAAATTTTTCCTATGCTTGATTTGTGACCCAAGATGTGATTTATTCTGGAGAATGTTACATGTGCACTTGAGAAGAAAGTGTATTCTGCCACTTTTGGGTGGAATGTTCTATAAATATCAATTAAATCTATCTGGTCTATTGTGTCATTTAAAACTTATGTTTCCTTGTTTATTTTCTGTTTGGATGATCTGTCCATTGGTTTAAATGGGATGTTAAAGACCCCTACTATTATTGTGCTACTGTCGATTTCCCCTTTCATGGTTGGTAGTATTTGCCTTATGTATTGAGGTGCTCCTATGTTGGGTGCATGAACATTTATAATTATTATATCTTCTTCTTGGATTGATTCCTTGATCATTAGGTAGTGTCCTTCCTTATCTCTTGTAACAGTCTTTATTTTAAAGTCTATTTTATCTGATACGAGTATTGCTACTCCAGCTTTCTTTTGATTTCCATTTGCATGGAATATCTTTTTCCATGCCTTCACTTTCAGTCTGTGTAACTCCCTAGGTCTAAAGTGGGTTTCTTGTAGACAGCATATATAAGGGTCTTGTTTTTGTATCCATTCAGCCAGTCTATATCTTTTGGTTGGAACATTTAATCCATTTACATTTAAGGTAATTATCCATATGTATGTTCCTATTACCATTTTCTTAATTGTTTTATGTTTGTTATTGTAGGTCTTTTCCTTCTCTTGTGTTTCCTGCGTAGAGAAGTTTCTTTAGCATTTGTTGTAAAGCTGGTTTGGTGGTGCTGAATTCTCTTAGCTTTTGCTTCTGATTTCTCCATCAAATCTGAATGAGATCTTTGCTGGGTAGAGTAATCTTTGTTGTAGGTTTTTCTCTTTCATCACTTTAAGTGATGAAAGACTTAATCCTTATATCCTCCCACTCCCTTGTGGCCTGCAGAGTTTCTGCTGAAACATCAGCTAATAACCTTATGGGGATTCCTTTGTATGTTATTTTTTTGTTTTTCCCTTGCTGCTTTTAATATTTTTTCTTTGAATTTAATTTTTGTTAGTTTGATTAATATGTGTCTTGGTGTGTTTCTCCTATGGT
>NC_041215.1:122166939-122202788 GCF_002837175.3 Physeter macrocephalus | reverse complement strand
CCTCGACATTTATTTCTACCATTTTGTCTTCCAGTTCACTTATTCGTTCTTCTGCCTCAGTTATTCTGTTATTGATTCCTTCTAGTGTATTTTTCATTTCAGTTACTGTGTTATTCATCTCTGTTTGTTCTTTAGTTTTTTAGATCTTTGTTAAACATTTCTTGTATTTTCTCAATGCTTACCTCCATTCTATTTCCGAGATTCTGGATCATGTTTACTATCATTACTCTGAATTCTTCTTCAGGTAGATTGCCTATTTCCTCTTCATTTATTTGGTCTGTACGTTTTTACCTTCCTCCTTCATCTGTGACATATTTTTTTGCTGTCTCTTTTTTTTTTTTTTTTTTTTTTGGTGAATTGGATTGTGTTCCTGTCTTACTGGTTGTTTGCCCTGAGGCTTCCAACACTGGAGTTTGTAGGCTATTGGGTAGAGCTGGGTCTTGGTGCCGAGATGAGGCCCTCTGGGAGATCTCATTCCGATGAATATTCCCTGGGGTCTGAGGTTCTCTGTTAGTCCAGTGGTTCAGACTTGGAGCTCCCTGCAGGAGCTTCAGCCTGACCCCCCTGGCTCATGAACCAAGATCCCTCAAGCCATGTGGGACAGCAAAAAAAAAAAAAAAAAAAAAGGAGAACAATAACAAAGAGTAAAAAATAAAATTAGACTAGGAAACTAACAGATATGTTGGAAAGAATGTAAAAATAAAAATATAGGTGAAACAACAACTGGAAGGTAAAACCAGAATAGTAAAAAAGAGGAGAAGAAAAAACAAAAAAAGGTGGAAAAGGCCTTGGCTGTGGAGGGCAGGGCCTAAGCAGGGGCGGTGTTTGGGTGTTGGGCGGGGCCTATGCTTAGGATCCACAAGGCTGGAAAAAGTCCTGGGGGGTGGGGGGTGGGGCTTACGCTCAACAGAACAGAAGGAGCCCAGGCGTGCCTCGTGCCTCTGGTCTCAGAGGGTGGGGGACCCCACCTGGGAGCTCAAAAGGCTTCCCGGGTATGAGTGGGCGGGGCAAATGCCCTCGGCTCCTCTCCCGCTCCTTCAGAACTGCAGGGCCCCTCCTGCCTGCCCAAAATTTCTTTATGGCTAAGTATTCTATTTATCTTTCTTAAAATGCATTATCAACTACCATCATGCTATTAAAAAAGTAAGATCAGAAGTTGCATAAATTCAAGTAAAAATGTTGATTTTTTAACAAGCCTGACAGAAAGCTGGAAGATGACAATGATAATGATAATGATAAGAATAATAACACTGATAACAGCTAGAAGGTACCATGTACTTACAATATGTAGGGCACCAAACTTTCTACATCCATTATCTTTTAAATCTTTGTAAAGCTTTATGGGAGATACTACTATTATCTTCACTTTATAGATGAGGAATCTGAAGCCTAGAGAGTTTAAGTTACTTTCCTAAGATCATGGGGCAATTTTTGGCCAGAGGCTGAAATTTGAACCCTGACATACATATGTTCCATGGATACTAAATATATATATATTTAAATGGTTTTAATTGCTTTCAGAGTATGCTTATAGAGCAAACAACAAAAAAAGTCAGTCTCATTTCTTTCTAATCATCTTTATACAAAAATATTCTCCTGTTTCTTATATTCTTAAAAATTATTTAAATCTATCCATTGTACATGGTTTAAAAGCTACTAATGCATTTGGTTAAAAGAAAATCCAGATGTTTATTTAAAGCTGCACAGACACCCAATCCCAGTTGAATTAAATTTTCACTTTTATCCAATTGTGTGCTTGAGAGAGAAAAATAAAACTCACTTTTATTTAACATGGTAAATCATTGGTATGGTGCATTAATAACTAATAAAGCTTGTCTTTTCTTTTTAGTTGTTGACAAAATTATGTTTAACCATTTCTATTATATTTAACCATTTCTATTATGTTTATAAAAATATTTAATGATGAAGTATATGTAAGACAAGAACAAAATGCAGTAAGATATATTCTGCCCGTATGTGATCTGTGCCTCTTCATAAATACAACACCCCATAGAATTAATGTTTCATGTTTTTAGCCACATTAATGGAGCTATTTTTTTTTTTAGCAAGCTATTTTTTTTTTTAGCACCTTTTTTAGCTATTTTTTTTTTTTACCAAGCTCCTTCCTTGCCCTTTCCTAGCTTCTGGTGGTTCCTTCACGGTTGTTTATATTTGGTTGTTTAAGTGGCTTAAGACAGTATGCAATCAATCCCACGTTTATTTTGAGTTCTTATTAAATGCAAGACACCTTGTTAGTCTGGATTTTGTTGCTGTTCTTACCTTGAAAAAAAACTTACTTTATATTGAATAATCAGGAAACTTTGAATCTACTCATTCATTATTCAGTTAACATTATAATCTATAGATGGATGTTACTGGCGGGGGGGTGGGTGGGTAATAACTGTTGCTTTTTTCAAACACAGAATGCCTAAAATTTCTGGTAACATTTTCATGGAAAAAAGAACAGTGTAAAGGGCCAGAGAATTTATCTAGTCTAGTTATTTTTCTTCCCTCTTCTTACACTTTTATTTTTCAAATATAGTGGTGGCCATACAGGATGGCCCGGAAATGTAACAGAGAAATGTTTTTCTCAATTTATATGTAAGCATTCTGGTCTTCAAATATCTAAAAAGCCTTAGAAAAGTTGATTGAGTTCCCTCTGATAATAACCCCTTAATACCAACTGGTAGCTGGCAAGTAACATCCTATGAGAAGGGGATGGGAGTGAAGGGGGTCGAAGGAAATGGTGAAATACACATTTGTGGTGGCATAAAAATGGAAGAGTAAATAGTTGTATTTTTTCTAATTATAAAAGGAATATATCTGAGTCATGAAAACAAAAACAAAAACAAACAAAGAAAAACATTTGAAAGGCCTATCCAGAGATTTTCTTGAAAAATACCTGAAAAGTACATTTAAAAATGTGGTAACTGGAAAAACTTACAGTAGGTGTTATTAGAACTCATATTTCCCTTTGCTTCCTGGTGTCTGCTGGTTTCATGCCTTCTGATGTGTAGGTGAAAAAAACACCATATATCCTTTTCATCCCTAAATGTCCCCTCTCCTCCTGCCCTGACTTTGCTTCCCTTTGGCCGAAGACCCCACATGAGGAGCATTATTTAGGTGATCTGTGTGGCCCTCCATGCCCCGAGGATCCTCACTTGGATGGGTCGCTAGATCTTCCTGCTCAACAATATTTTAACAAATAAATACGTTGTCTTGAGCTCCATTTATAGCCCTTGAAACAAAGCATGGAAAACAAAAATTATGATTTGAAGTTTTAAATGGAGTTCTGTAGTAATAAATAAATAATGTAAAGTGAAAGGAGAGATTAAAGGAATCAAAGAGAAAAAGAAAAGAAAAGAAAATGGCCATAAAATAGTTAAACAGTGCTATGGACTGAATCGTGTTACCTCACATTCCTATGTTGCTGCTCTAACCCTCAGTGTGATAGTATTTGGAGACAGGGACTTTGGGAGATACTTAGGTTTAGATGAGGTCATGAGGGTGAGACACTCATGATGGGATTAGTGTCCTTATAAGGATAGATGCCAGAGAGCTTGCTCTGTCTCTCCACCAGGCAAAGGAGGTCAGAGCAAGAAGGCTGCAGTCTGCAAGCCAGAAAGAGAGCTCTCACCATACCCGACCATGCTGACCATGCTGATACCCTGATCTTGAACTTCCAGTGTCCAGAACTGTGAGAAACAAATTTCTGTTACTTAAACCACTCAGTCTAAGCTATTTCGTATGGCAGCACAAGTTAATACAAATGATTATCTTAAAGAGACAAAATAAAGCTTATGAATATTTTAATAGAAAAATACCAATCAGAATATCAAAAAGAATAATAAAGCATGATAGACTAAAATTACACCAAGTTTAAAATAATTAGAATAAGATAATTAGTAAATACAAACATCTTAAAAACTCAGCAATAAAGAGAAGAAAGAAAGAAAACCATTCAAGGAAAAGAAAGAATGCAAAGGTGAAAGTTGCATACCACCCCTGCAAGGTAAACAGTCCATTGGATGGAGTGGGCCACACATGACCAATGGGATACATTCCCTGTCCCTGTTGGTGGGGCATGTTCCCCTGCGAGGAGAGCAGTTGTGCAGATTAATCATTGGCTGACAGCAAGTTCCTTAGACCTTGCCTCTCCACTCTTGCCAATGGTTTATACCCCTCTCAAGACCACACATCTGTCACTCCTAATGTCCAACTTTCCTATCTGCCGCAAATGATCCTAGCTGCTCTCTACCTAGGATACAAAGGTGTTCAAATCCAGCATCCTACCGTCAGACAGAATTTGGGCTCAGTCTCTCCTTCCCATTCAATACTCCCACCTTTCCTCCTTCTGTTTATTTTTTACCTTTATCCATTAAAAAAAAAAACTTACTGGAAGCCTTTAATGCATTGGATGCTGTGCCAGTGCTTTGTGTACAATGGGGTATATTGAAAGGGACCAAGGGTCTTGCCCTTTTGAAGTTTTTATCTTAGTGGGTGGATGAAAGAGGAAGCTGAAAACAACCGAACAAATCCATATTTTTAAAAATCAACTGTTATGAAGCAAACGCACAGCATGCTGCGAACAAACAGGAAATGGGGTCTGCTTTCAGATAGAGTAGTTGTGGAAGGCCTCAAGAGATTTAAGCTGAGACTGAAGTATGAGATGGAGCCAGGAGAAGGGCTTGGTAAGAGGAGGGAACAGTGCAAAAAGTCTCAAGTCAGAAAAAAATCTTAGCCTGTTCCTGGAACCCCCCAAAATGGGCCTATGAGCTGGAGGTAGAGCAGGAGGAAGGAGGGAATGGGAATGGTGGGTCTCTACAGGTGTGTAGTCCTCGGGCAGGTTGTGTAATGGCTCCGTGCCTCAATTTCCTCATCTCCCCATCAAATATACTTGACAATACCTTTCTCAGGGACTACACATTGGAGACATCTAAATCATGGCCATTCCTCTCTTCAGGTTCTTCTTGGGACAGGCAATTTTTCTTCAGAATTAAAGGCATGTTTGGCCTCTTGAGAATCTGACCTGCTGGAAATGTAATCTGATTGCCTATCTTTTATTTTCTTTTAATTTATTAAAAAGTGACACCTGGTTTATTGGACTGATGATGCACTCATAGCAACTCAATGCGAGGACAGTTTAAAATGCCAGATTATTTTTCAATTGAATTTTTATTTCTTTAAATGCAGTCAGCATTTGAGACAAAGACTGGGCCATAAATCTTAAAATTAGCTGGGAATTAATTTTAAAATTAAACACACTATGATGAATTATAGGCAAATGAATGATTAGGAATGTAGAAAAAGAAAACTGGGCTGGTGGGTGCATAGGTATAAGGTGGCTTCTACCGAGTGGTCTCGGCATGTCAGCATCTCTGTTGGAGGAGGAGAGTAATATACACATCTTAATTTTGTTTGTTGACTTTACCTGTGTCAAGGCTCATGTCTGAGAAGTCATTTCCAAATTTAAACAGAACTCATGAGTTGTAGGGTTTTGCAGCGTACAATGACACAGAGAAGACTTAAGGAACTAACCCTTCAAATTCTGAAAATGCAAAGATTTCGACAAATGGTCACACAGCAAGACTGTGGACTTAGTCAGTCACTCGATTTCCTAAACTTGTTCACTCATCCATCTTTGCTAGGGCTAGTCCCTCTTACTTTCAGCAACTGGCTACTTTCCTGCCTCAAAAGTAGGACATGTATTCTCCTTGTGTAGATGATCAAATGGTATAGAAGGATCGATAAATAAGTAGGGTTTTTTTTTTCATCTGATGAAGATAAATAATTTTCAGGAAAATGTTCAATGAAGTAATACATTGCTAACTATCTGAGAAGGTAACTGTGATAAGTCAATATTTCTTTATATGCCAAAGGCATATTCCAACGGTGAGGATGGGCGTGGGATAGAGGGAGGGAGGGGCAAAATCACCCCCCATTTCTTTCCAGACCTGCAGTTCTTTCCTTACTAGAATGATTCCCTTAACCCCGCTCCCTGACCCCCTCCACATGCACACACATCGTGACTTACAATTCCACACTGAGCTATCCAGTCAAAGTACTTATGTGATTTAGGGCATGAGAAGGTACCTGTGATAAGTCAATATTTCTTTATATGCCAAAGGCATATTCCAACGGTGAGGATGGGTGTGGGATAGAGGGAGGGAGGGGCAAAATCACCCCCCATTTCTTTCCAAACCTGCAGTTCTTTCCTTACTAGAATGATTCCCTTAACCCCGCTCCCTGACCCCCTCCACATGCACACACATCGTGACTTACAATTCCACACTGAGCTATCCAGTCAAAGTACTTATGTGATTTAGGGCAGGGTGAGGTCTTTGTTTCCATTAAGAAAGAAACAAAAACACTCTCCGTGGTTCCTGCTCCATGACAAATTTACCCTAACTCTATAGTCTACAAGCTCTTCCAAGGGAATGATGAGCAGAGTGTCATAAGAAGGAATGCTTTGGGCAGTGTCCGTAACTCCATTTTTCCCCCCAACACTTCTCCATTAGTTTGTTGGGACCTGGAATTTGGGGTTGAGGGGTGATCGGCAGAGGCATTTGTTAAAATGCACATGCAGAACCAGAACAATGAGTTTCCACGTTGGCCCAGATTTGATTTTCAGTAGGGGGAGTGTGTGGATGCACTGTGGTGGCTTGGGCCAGCCCAGGTCCTTGACCTTTATTCAGATCCTGCCAGGTGCTGGTTTTCTGATCCTGTGTAATTTATTCACTCTGTGAGCGTCGCTCTCCTTAGGTCTAAGATGATGAGGAGTCCTTACCCCACAGATTTAAATTAAATTAAATGAGATGCTGTATGGAAAGACTTCATGCTTCAAAGATGTTAGCCATGAGTAGCTTATCAGATTTAGCAAGCTGATGTAGGAGAAGCAAGATTTGGTAAGATGAAAGGGAAGGAGTTATTGAATGGATGATGGAAGAAGATAGGGATGGACTTGCCTGTGGACGGATTCAAGGTGGGCAGAAGAACTGCTGTGAGTATTAGGGGACTTCGCTGATGAACAGAGAAGAGAAAATAAAGGGTCAAAAAAGATAAATTTTATTTCACTATCATATATTTATTTAGCTTTTACACCCAGTCAGGTACTGTTTTTCGTATTTTACTAATAGTAACTCAGTGACTCCTCATTATCATTTTATGGGTGGTAGGCACTCCTTCTATTTACAGATGATGAAATTAAGGCACAGAGAGGTTAAGTAACTTTCCCAAGGACACACAGCAGGTGAATAGCAGAGCTTGGGTTTGGATCCAGGCTCCCAAGACTATGATCTTAAACATTAACATTAAACTAAGGCTTCATTTTTACAATATTTTCCAGTCCTGGCCCTGAGCATCTAGAAGTGGAGCAGGACATAAAAAGATTCATGGTCAATCCTCTTTTCATGTACTTTGTTCTTTCTCCATCCCTACTCTCCTAGGCACCTTCTTGTTGTGTCACTGTTTTAATGCATCATCCTTTGAATCAACCAGTCCCACTTGTTCTTAAACTTCAGTGTATCTTCATATTTATGTATTTTCCAATTTATTTTCCTAGATATTTGGAAACTGATCAAATTTTATTTTGTAACCCATATAAATTTATCAAAATTAGTATGCATTTTCTCCAGAATCAATACTATTTTCTCATTTTGCTGCATGCTATCTGTAGTGGTATGGAATATGCAGTTAAGCTAGAGGCAGTGATCAAAATCAGCAATCTGTTTCACAGAGACGATATTCTTTTATTATAAATTCTTATTGCTTCACGTGATTTAGAAAATGGTAGTAATTCAGCTGGCCTTACAACTGTTAAAATGTAGTTGATTTTCTTCTCCTTTATTCTTTCATGCATGTGCTGTAAAATATTTCCTCCACCAAGGGTGAATTTGTTACCTTTTGGCAACATAAACATTCAAAATTATAATGCAGTTATTTATTAGCTTTCTTAAACATTGGCAGCTTTGATGCCATAAACCTATTAAAAGACATTGAAAAACATAAAACCGTTCTATAAATCTGAGGAAAAGTTGCAGTTGTGAAGTCCCAATTTATTTTTACTAAACTCTGTAAAGCTTAAAGGGAAAATAATTTCTATTTAGTTGCAAAGATAGACTTGTGTTCACTTGTATGCTTTTTCTGCTCAAGTGAATTGAAAGCAGCAGAAACCAAAGCCATCCCTTTCTCTATTAGACAAAATAACATACACAGTTCGGCTGCTATACCTGAATCACCATCTGTACTGGGGGTATCAATTTTTAAAAAGTCATTCCATTGAGATGACCATTTGAGCTTGGATGCTCTTTGAGATTGTGGCTTATTTTTATAGTGCTCCAAACTGGCCATTTTGATAGACATTCTGATTTACAGCAATGCCTAATTAATTCTAATAATGAATCTAAAGCACTTAGTAGCTTTAATTTTCATATTTTAGTAACATTTCATCCATATCTTAGTGACTCAGAAGTAAAAGGAAATGCCAGTGTCCTGTCCACTGACTGTACAACTAGAAAGGATATCTGTATGGTTAGACAGCCAAAATGAAGATCTCAGTGGCTGTGAAAGAATTTGTATTTCCTATTCCTCTTTTGTGGCACAGAAAGAGGAATTTTGTTTTTCTTTTAGGGAAACACAGATAAAGAAAAGCACAGAGTAGGCAGAGAACATTCACATGTGTTATCCTCCTTGTTCTTTCTTTTTGGGAAACCTACCGAATTATTTCTATGAAATAAGAGTAATTGGTAAGTTACAGAGGCCCCAGGTTGATGATATATTTTTCTTGTCACCACCAAAGGCATCATCATTCCTTTTCATAAATTTCTATCAGTCCAATCGTGGCTGAAGGACTTTTTCTCCCTAACTCTGTGGTCCTAGTAAGGCATAGTAATTGTAGGTTTACCCTTCACTACCCAGAACTCTGTTTCTTTCCTTCTTTCTCTAGCACATCACATAACTGAAGCACAACCAAGTAATTCTGGTAAAACAAAACAAAACAAAAAAATCCTGATCAGTTTAATTAAGTACTTTGAGAGCACAGTTGTTTCCTGATATTCAGACAAACCCTTCCTTCCAGCCCTTGGAAACATTAATTATTCATCTCTGTATGTTATGAGCATCTCCAACCCCAGTCATCTTCCTGCTCCTTGGTTGTTTATGCTTTTCAAGTATTATCATGTCATCACCTTAGTCATCCCTCTGGCAAGCTATACTTATGGATAGATAGTCCGGGGCATCAATCTTGCCACGTAAGTCATGTCTTCCAACACCTTTGTCACTCTCCTTGCTTGTCTCTGAACTCCCTCCAAATTATCTACTGCCTTCTTTCTGCAGCTGTGATGTCCCAACTTGACCATGGTATTCTAGGTGTGATTTCACCAACCCACAACTCAATACCTTCTCGAAGTCATAATGCAAGACAGAACTAGCCCTCCTCTCTTCACTCTGTGGCATAATACAAAATGCAAACAAATGTATAAATCACCACCATGTCTCTTCTGTATCCTTGGCAATCTTCACACATAGCCATTGTTCCCATCCCTGAACAGTTTGAAAGAAACTTGAAAATTTATTGGCTTTTTCCTACAGGTAAATTTAAAGATGAAAAAATCCTGGACTTCTTTATCCTATCCTGCAGGCCCTAAACCAATGTGTGTGGCACTTGTTATTTTTTAATACTCCATAGGTCTTGGTGACGATAGCTAGTCTTTCTCTAACACAAATCCCTCCTGCTGGCCTTTCTTTTTCTTCAGTCTTTACTTTGAACAATTGGACATGATCTTTATTTTATATTTTTTAAACTCAATATAATTAAGGTATATAGGGAACAATCTGGATCTATACAGACATGGGTAATCTTGAAAGATGTCTCAAGCCTTTCTCTTACATGAGAAAGTGCCTGGGGAAGTGTTATGCAGTGGAACAAGATTCTACAATCATTTCTAAACTTCCGAGAGGATAAGCACATTAGCCTAATGAAGGGAGTGGGAAAAAAAGATCCCTACACATACTAATTTGAGCGGCAAAATGATCTGGAGAAGTTGGAGATCTTGATAAATGGGGCCAAGTAATTGACAGCATGTTATAATTAGGGCAAGGCATCTGTCAGTTAATTATCTTTTCCACCATAAATAATTACAATTTTTACATGTTCCCATAGCTTCTAATTTCTAGCTGGGATTATCTTCTGCATTCTCATCTATCTAAGCTTTGAAGACCAGACAGAAATGGATATAAAGAGAAAATTTCCTAGTGATCCTCTCTGAAAAACAAATGCAAGGTAAAGAATGTTTGGCTGGGTAGGGTATGAATGTGGCAAGAAGGAAACTAAATTGGCAGAAAGGTGATTTGCTCTTTCAGGTTTCCTTTGTGTGTGATTTAAACAATGCGTCCAAGCTTGGGAATTCATTTGCACACTTGTCCGTTTATTCAAAAAATCTTTATAGAATCCCTAACGCTATAATGGCTGAGGGGCCTACAAAGATCTTTTAAGGAACTTGTAGTCTGGTGGAATCGACTTACCCATAAACAGAAAAAGGCAATGGGAATAGAAATAGTATGAGAAAAGACACCCCAGAATCTTTAGAGCAGTGGTCCCTTTATTTTTAATTGCACACCCCTTTCAGGAAAAATACTTTGAGCATAGACCCTCATTATATACATGTAATTTATAAGTTATGTATATGTAATAATGTTAGTCTATACATTAGATAGCTACAAAATTTATTGTATTTAATTTTTAGATTAAACAGAAACAAAAATTCTTAGGTTTTTCAATACCCAATAAATTTTAATGTATTCCCTATGTTATACCCATCCCACTTTGTAGAACTGTTGCTTCCAAAACTTGATAATGAATATTCCAACATGGCTCAAATTCAAAAGGTTTGGGTAGCAGAGGCCAGAGATGATGCAAAAAAGTTGGGCAGGGGTTAGACAATAGTGACGGGTATCCTGCAGTTCAGTGTTTTCCACTGAATGTTAGTAGAGATTCCTTGAAATTGAAAATAAAAGGTTTCTACTGTCAAACAGGTTTGGAAATTGCAGGCTTAACTCATAAAATTTCATTATTATAGGGCGAATAGTCTGTGATGGCCTCATGGATGCCTATTTTCTACCTTACTAAGCTCTTAAGTTGAAAGACTATATTTTTCCATTTTATTTTTATTCAATAGTTAACCATTGAAGATGTCTGCAAATTTAGGTTCGTAAAAGTTGGCACTGCGTTTGGAATTGAATTCTGTCATTTAGAGATGGGAAAAATATGACTCCATTAGACTTTTATTCAACAAACTTTTCTTTTTTGCTTTATATTATTTTCACTTCTCTATGCTAACCATTAGTTAATTAGTTACTCAGTATTTCTGTTTTGACTTAGTCATCTGAAAACAGTCTTTGCAGACCAGCTATCTGTGGAGGAAAATAAGTAACTAACCTTTCCTTGTCAGTTGAGGGGCTCCCCAGGGATCCGAAATGCTGGCAATTTCCACCAGCACATTAAACGTTGGGATTAAGGCCCTATATCCCCAGAAGACCACTCTTAAAATATGCTAATGTTTTATCTACTGAGGAGCACAATGTCTAGTTGAGTGAAGATCACTCTTTGGTGCCTAAACATTTAGATTTTTGTTTTAGAGAGAAATATTTCTGAAATGCTACATGCAGCCTTGCTGTCACAAAGACAGCATAACAAACACAAGTCAACTTTATCCAATGACACAGAGTTGTAATTATTGCCATTAATCACTGTACTATGATTAATGAAACCATGATATGCTTGAGATTTCTTGCTGCATAAGGTTGCTTTTCCCCCTGTACTAACTGACGCCAAACTATGGCTTTCCAAGTATTTGTGTCTGCTTTCTATAATTGTTCTTTCCATCCTTTACTGCCAAGTATATATACTTGTAAAGAACAATTATAAAATGCAGACACAAATATATAATTATATATGTAATGCAAATATATATTGTGTGTGTATCTGCGTGTTTGTCTCTGTGACCTCTGCCCACAGTCTTACCCCTAGCTACATTCAACCTCCCTCTTCTAATTAAGCCAGAGAAATCATGCTTATGAAAATTAGATATGAGTAGAATCTGAATGATGGCCTGAGAGCTCCTTCATGAAATAACTTATGTTCTCTGCTTGAGTCTCTCAAAGGTTATTTCTGCTGGTTTATCATTATTTGCATTTATCAAGTACTTATAAAGGCATTTTCACATACAATTTTCCCTGTGATTTGTGCAAAAAGAGTACAAATTAGATATTATTAACCACACTTTCATGTGAGTAGCGTTTTCCGATATAACCAAAAAAAAATTCAGAACTCCCAGTTAATGTTAAGCTTCACATAAATAAACAAATATTTATTTTTTGCTGTAAGTATGTTCCCTGGGACATACTTGCATGGGTCATAATTACACTAAAAATTATTTGTTATTGATCAGAAAGTCACATGTAACTGGGTGTTCTGTATTTTATCTGGCAAACTTACATGTTAAAATAATAATTTTAGAGAGCTTAGGAATTTATAAAAATTTGCATAGCTAGAAAGTATTAAGGTTGTGATTTAGATCCAGGGATTTTGACTTCAAGTCCAGGGCTCATGACTATTCTCTGTACTCTTGAAAAGGGTGAAAACATGTTTTCTAGATAAGTAGGATACTAAAGTATGTGTATTACAGGGCCCATATATTGAACCATTAATATCCTAGTTTCCTCGGGCTGCTGTAACAAATTACCACAAACTTGGCAACTTGAAACAACAAAAATCTATTGTCTTATTGTTTTGGAGCCCAGAAGTCCAAAATCAAGGTGTTGGCAGGGCCATGCTCCCTCTGTAGGCCCTGGGGGAAGCTCCTTCCTTGCCCTTTCCTAGCTTCTGGTGGTTCCTTGACCCTGACTTTACTTGGCTGAAGGCAGCATCCTCCAACGTTCTTCTTCCTTTGTGTGTCTGTGTCCAGATTTTCCTCATCTTTAAAGGACAAGTTATTGGACTAAGATACACTCTAATCCAGTATGACCTCATCTTAATTTAATTAAATTTGCAAAGGCAATACTTCCAACAAGGTGTCATTCACAGGTATTGGGGATTAGGACTTGAACATATGTTTAGGGGGATACAATTCAACCCCAAAAAACTGGTAATCATTAATACAGAGTGGAATATAAGAAAATTATATTAGCAATCGAGAAAATCTAGGTGACTGAACACAGGACCTGAAAGTGTGAATGGGGATGGTGGGTACTCAGAGAACACAGGGCTTCGGATGGGATAGACCCAAAGCACAGCATAGAGTTTGGGTATTGGGCAGAATAACAGAGATAGCTATTACACACTTATATATGCTTACCACAGCCTGACACTCAAATCTGCATCTATAATACTGCCAGGTGGTAGGTGCTATGATTTTCAAACCAATTTATAGGTGAGGAAAGGGACACAAAATGCAAAGTAATTTGCATAAAGTCATGAAGCTAATATGTGATACAACTGAGATTGAAGCCTAGGCAATCTGATGCTAGAATCCACATTATTTACAATTACTTATTATTATTTGTGGGAAGAGGAGGCAGTTTAGGCAGAAAGAAAGGCAATTTGAGGAAGGAAAATACTAATGAGAAATAACGACCACTCTAGTTTTTCTGCTGGTTGGTTTTTGTCTTGTCTTGGTTGACCTTGCTGGTGTGACGTACATAGAGCAGAGGTTCTCAAACTTGAGCAGGCCTCAGAATCACCCAGAGGACTTGCTGAAACACAAGTTCCCCCTCCCCCGTCACCTCCAACTTTCTGATTCTGTGTGTCTAGAGTGAGGCCTAAGAATTGGCATTTCTTACAAGTTGATACTTCATGCTGATGCTACCAGCTGGAGACCACAGTTTAAGAAAAACTGATATAGAGAACATTGAGATGAGGTTAGAGTGGGAAATGGTTTTCAGTTTCAAAACTGGGATGACAATAGGGATCTAAAAAAGTATAACTGGGCTTCCCTGGTGGCGCAGTGGTTGAGGGTCCGCCTGCCGACGCAGGGGACGCGGGTTCGTGCCCCGTCCGGAGCCTGTGCTCCGCAACGGGAGAGGCCGCAGCAGTGAGAGGCCCGCGTACCGCAAAAAAAAAAAAAAAAAAAAAAAAAAAAGGTATAAAAAAGTATAACTAATTATTTTATAAGCCAACCTCAAACTGCTCTTTTTAAAATAAAATGTGACATCTGTGCCCATATGTTACACGCACACATACATAAGCACACACACATACACACTGCACTCTTAAAAATCTATCATAAAATTTCCTGGATTTGTAACACCTGCAAAGCCACAGAGGACCTAGATTCTAAGCCAGGCTTGTCCATAAGTTAGTCAAGTACTTCTTGAATAGCCACCCTCCTCACTTCCTCCACCTCCCATAAAACAAAGGAGTTGAGATAGAGAAATAGTTAACTACACTGTGGTATCTAGTGCCATTAACTGTTATTTTTGAGAAAAATAATGATATGAAAAATATTATCCCTTATATATTTTCTCCTTTTAACTTTTTACATGAGCATAAGGGTTGATTGTAAAAATACTAGTGTAATCAGACAAGCTAAAAACATATATTACTTACAAAATACCCACCCAGAGAAGCATTTTTAATATTTTGGATATTGTTTCAAAAGGTAATATATATGCACAAATTTATCATACTACACATACTCAATATTCCATGAGCATGTTTGTATATTAATTCATATGTATTTATTTTTAATATTCTTGTAGTATTACATTAAACAGTTATCCCACAATTTATTTAACAAGTCCAGTATGGTTGGGAATTAAAATTGTCTCTAATTTGGGGCTAATACGGTGATGGTAGTAATGAATACCCTCATACACACATTCTGATGTTTTTGTCCATTCTACAGGTAAAATTCCTGGTCAAAGAAAATTGCTGGGTAAAGTAATACCACTTTTAAGTATTTATATAAAAAAAAGATCACCTATGTGTATATGTTTATTCTTTGTGTGTCTAATGCAGAGAAGACAGTGCACCCTGGCATGTGAATAGGTATGATCTCCTGCTCTTTAAAGATAGATGACTTTTAAATTTACTTCTGTTTGGTTTTCTTTGTTTCCCAATTAGTCGACATGTGGGAATTAGTTGAGATATGCTGTATAAGAAGCAGCCTTGTTATCACGGGACTGCCACCTCTTTTCAGAAAAGAAAGAAGAGGGTATCGGTGTGGGGAAAGAGACAGTGAGAGAGAGATTCTTTTTCTTTCTAGACAGAAGGGGAAGAATTTGGCTTAATAAAAGTTGTAACCAAGTCCAAATGAAATACATGCATGAATTCCCTCAGGTCCTTGAGCCCATTCTACTTTCACAGAAAGGAGGAAAGACAGTCAGGAAAATCAAAGAAGATAGACAGTGCCAAGGCCTGCAGGTAAAATCTGCAAGAAAAGCTGTTTGAGGGTGTAAAGTCTGCATTGAACTGATTTCTCTTTGTGAACCAAGGCTTTGAGCTGATCCAATATCCTTTAGCCAGAAGGCTGCAAGGGGCGCACTGCTAGAAACTAAGGCATCAGGGAGCCCTTTCACACAGGGAGAGAGAGAGCCAACAGGGGAAGTGTGGGTCCAGTGGGTGAGTGCTAAGGAAAATGGGCCAGACCAGTGTTGACGTGGCAGAGTGTCAGGACTCCACGCAGCAGCTGCTGGAGCCCTGAGCGCCCAGATGCCAGCCTGAGTCCAGATTGATAGGAGGAGGTGGAAGGCTTCCAAACAGGCCGAATCTGGGCATGCAGGAAATGCCAGAGGAAGCAGACTTGTGGAGGAGAGGAGAGAGCTGCTCTGTGCGGGAAGGGACCTTTTGATTGATTCCCTGGTACATGTGCCTGGCCATAAGTCAATCAGCACAGGTTCTGTGTGGGATGGGAGGGAGAGGGAGGGAATAAGAGGAGGAGAGGAGAGGAAGGTGGAATGTGGTCCACAAAGAGCTTGAGGTGCCTTTCAGAGCATCAGCTAGAAGAAAACTCAGTGCTGCCCTGGGGGAGGAAAGGCTGGCTGAAGACTCCTGCTCAAAACACGCGGTCACCGGCAGCCCCGCAGTCTTTTCCCTAGAGCTGACCTTTGTAGACTGTAGAGCCAGGGGAGCTTCTGCCTCTGGAAGCACTGTGTACCCCGCAGAGTGTGAAGGAAGGTTCCCTAGCGTATGAGTGTGGGGAGGACACAGGAGGCCACGTTGGGACTCTATTCACTGTATCAACAGGAGGGTAGTGGGCTATGGGCTTCCTGTAGGGAGGTGGGAAGCCATGAACATGGCCCATGCTTTTTTTTCCCATGGGAGCATTAATAAGACCAAAAAAGTTACACAAATCCTTCATAGATTAAAAAGTAGAACACTGTTCCAAGACGGTAGGAATCTGGGCAACACTTATATCTGATTTTTCCAGTTAAGAGAAAAAGAATCTAGCTTAGTAAATTGACCTCTTAACATAACAAAGAGAAAATTTTAAATAAATAAATAGGGACAAAGCCACAGGAAGCTATCTGTCCTGAGAAGGTTGTGCAAATAAATCCTCAGGAAGGAGCTCAGGATTGTCAAAGCGGAGTAGAATCTAGAAAAGAGAATCTGACAATGTATTGTAACCCCAATTGTTTCCTTTTCAAAGTTCCCCTGGAGCAGCTACTCTAGTTTTCTTCCTGCTCGAGGCCTTTGCACAAGCTGTTCCTCTGCCAGGAAGTCCATCCCTACTTTGCCCTAATAACCCCCCTCTTCCTGGAGGCCTCCTTGACCATCCTTTCCAGGATGGCAACCAGCACCCCAACACTTCCACCTCCATTCTCTCCTGGAGTCCCCATCACAACACTTACCACCATGTCCTAAGTAATAATTAAACCACTATGTGCCTGGGTATCTCTTTTCTGTCTGTCTCCTCCTCAAAGACATGATCTCTAAGAAGGTGGAACCAAGCCTGTCTTAGCCGCCATATATTCCCAGTATAAGATTAGCACATGCTATTCGTTGAATGAATGGGTGAGTGAATAGGACATGTAGCGAAACCTAGGAAAGATTCACAGATTTCAAAAAAAGCATGGGCTGAATGTTGAAGACAGACTGGGGGTATGTCAGGTGGACCCTGGGAAAATACTGATCTGCGAAACCAAGAATACTACAAAATGTGATTAAAAAAAATCTTACTAGGAGGTCCCAAATCCGTCAACAGTACTATCAGAAGGGAAAGAATATTCCAGAGACCTTAGTATTCTCAGGAGTGTGTCCACTTCGAACTACCTCCTTGGAAATCCTCCCGAACAGGAACTTGTCAAGAAGAGGAACTAGCAGGACACGAATCATTTTGAATCCCTACTTTGTGCCAGGCACCGTTAAGCAGCTTATATATGGGATCAGTTCTTTCCCACAGGCAGATTTGTGAATTAGGCATTGGTGGTACTCTTTTAGACTGGAGCTTACAGATGTCATCAGTTTGCTTAAGGGGAAATAGTGTTCAAGGGTAGAGCAAGGATACTAACCCAGATTTATTTCTGACTCCAGAGCCTATAGTTTCTTTCTAGACACCACCCTCCTTATTAAAGATTTTCCAGTGTAGCTGCTGATTTTCTAAGTCATCTGAGATGGCACAAATTATTCTTACAGCTCTAAAGCTGCGCTAGGGCAGTGTGTGCAGGTATGTGTTTGCAAATGCACATATGGGCAAATACGTGTGTGTTCTTCTATTTCTAAACGATGCTGGGTGGGTAAATGGGACAAATATTTGGAATAACTTTGCCATCCCAACTCTGTTACCTTCCTGTGAAAGAAAAGAGGTGGAATTTTAATACCTACTGATGCAATAATAAAATTGACAGTACATTTATTTACCCAGTGTGGAGTAGATCATGAATCACGTATCAGACAATGTGATTGGACTCACAGTAGCAATATTGGTAGCTGCAATGTCTTTCCATTTGATTATACTTGCACTCTAATAGAATAAAGAGTTTTCCTTAATTATGTTTTTCAATATTGTTTGGATTTGCCTACTGCCAGTACCCTGATTATCTGTGGGTAGATTATTTTCGTGTGGATTTCAAGTTTATTCAAGTGGCTTTCAAATTTATTAATGATGCCCACTCTACAAGGAGGGCTCTGCTGACATCTCAGCTCCTCTGTTTAGTTTATTGCCCGACGCCCCTTGAGATTCCAACACTGCTCGTCTTTACCTAATCCAGGAAGGTCTCGGGCAGGGTGAACCCTTGCATCGGTCTGAGAGTGACCTGTTGATTCATGATGTGGAAGAATTTCCACATTGGACTTGCGGAGGAGGGCAAGCTGGGGAAACTGGACAGCTTCCCAGACAGTTTTTTTCTCTTTCTCTCTCTCTTTTTTTTTTTTTTTTTTGACAAGTGTGGCCTTATTATACTACTTGAAGTGATTAACTAAAGAGTGGCAGCTATGCCTTCATTCACATGTAAGAGCAAAACATAATTAAATGTCAAATGTAAATCATCAATGTATTATTTGCCTTTCTGGATTATTCATGTCTCTACTTATCTTCAGCAAAGAAAATAATTGTGTTTGGACTCACTTAATAGCATGATACATAAAGGATCACCTGACCATCTGTCATGAATGCCACATACATAGACTATACCATGCTCTGTCCTGGTTTTGCAAATGCAGTCGGTTGACCAATTCAGTTTCCAAGCTTAAGGCTGGAGCAGCTCACACTGAGTGGTGAGGTGCTGTGACCCAAGAGGTGAAGAACGGGCTTGTCACTTCAGAGGAAACTTCAGCCTACTCCTCTCTCAGGGCTTCTGTTCCTCAAGGACAGCAACACCTCAGCCGCCTCTGGTTGAAGGCCAGAGAGCCACTAAGAGGAGCTAATGACTGGGCAAGTTTGCACTCACTCATGTTTACAGCAAATTCCTCCACAGACCTCCCAACCTTGGCTGCAGGCTCAGGGCGTTTAATTATTTACATGGTAATGGATGGGCTAGGAATTGTCTGCCCTTCAAACAGCTCACCGAGGAGAGAAACTGTGTCTCCTGGTTTCATTTGTGGGTTCTTTCCTGTGAGGAGGAAGGCATTTCATTCAATTTTACTGGAGACAGAAAGGTAGGGAAAGTGCTGCATTAGCACAAGTTCCAAATGGCTTCCATTTTGAATGACAAAAATACGCCGACTTCTGGGCTTCTTATGCTTCCCACAAGCTCCCTATGTACAGGAACCACAGAAGAGACCCAAGTCACAATGAATGCTTTTCTGGGTAACGTGGGGAGTCCCTCCTTTTTCTGTCATCAGGATGACATGGGTTAAGAAGGAAGTGATTCTAGAGTCCAACACCTGGGCTTGAATCCCATATCTGCTGTTTCATCGCTATATGTTTTTGGATATATTTCTTAACCACCGTGTTCCTCTTTTTCTCCATCTGTAAGAGTGCCATCCCCTCCTGGGGTTGTGGTGAGGACGAAATGAGTTAGTACATGTCTGTACAGGTATGCCTGGTAGTACCCAGCTCTGCTTGGTGAGTTTTCTGTTCCTCAAAGCCAGATGCATTCCAAACTGATAGAGAAATTCAAGTGCAATAACAATTTTCTATTCTGCCTTTTCATTTAAAAGTTTATCACCATCACTTACAGAGGTGCCTCCAAATTTAAAGTTCTCTGTAGGGTGGAAATGAGAGTCTTCAAGTAATTTTCAACATTTAAAAAGGCCTAGTGATATTATTATGTTTGACTTAACTGAATTAAGAACCTATATTTTTGCTTTTGTTAGGAGTTCTAGCGAAGTAGCTTGTCTCGGTTTGATCATAAAGGTATGAATCTTGCAATTCTATGTCTTTGAGTATTTCTTAAATGAGTAAAAGTAATTAAAGGCATTCTTTTCAAGTAAATAGGATCTTCCAAACTTTGGGATTTAGATGGGGAAAATTGTAAATCCTCCTTGGTAAGAAAGAAGTTTGGAAACTTCTGTTATACTATTATTACGTATTGCCATAATCTTCATGACTTTATTATGAACTTATCATATAGTCATTTAATTAGCAATTTTGACATACCTTTTTTTAAGTAAGTTTTTTTCATTGTTGTAAAATAAAGACAACTGCAGAAGAAAATGTATAAAACAAGAGGAAGTATCTTGAAGAAAATAAAAATCGTCTAGTAATTGGGCCTCTGTGAAATCATCTTTATTAAAATGTCCTTCTGATATTTGCTTTTTTATACACAAATATTTATATGTGTGTATGTCTGTATACAAGTATGCATCTATGTATGTGTACTTGTTAAATTCAGATTATTATTAATGATCTCATTTTTCACTTAACATCACAAATATTTTCTCGTATCATTAAAGATTCAGAAAATATTGTGTTTAATGATTCTATAGTTACCCCTTATTTTATTTACCGAACCTGTATAGTTGGACGTTTAGCTGGTTTCTAGTCCATTTGTTCTTTTGGCAAAAGAGTTAAGATCGTGATTTCTGCAGATAGGCTGCCTGAGTTTAGATTCCTTTTATACTTTTTCCAGGCTGCATGACCTTGGTTAATCAATTTAGTTGTCAACGCCTCGGTTTCCTTGCCTATAAAATGGGGACAATGATAATATATATTTCATGAAGCTTTGTGAGGACTAAATTGATTTGTGAGGACTAAGTTGATTTGTAAAAAGCATTTAGAAAAAGGCATGTAATAAGCACTCCATCAATGTCATCTATTGTGGTTATTATTGTGGTTGTTATAAACAATGCTGTGAGAAATAAAATCCAAATTTTAGCTTTGATTTATGATTATGTCCTTAGGATACATTATTAGAAAGATTATTAGTGGAACAAAGGTCTTAGGTGTCATTTTTCCAATTTGTGAACTTTAATTCATGCAAAGCTTTAGGAGGAGCCAGCTGTACCTGTTTGTAAATCATTGTAAATATTTTTATTTTTACTTTGAGAGAAGTGGAGAGCCACTGAAAGGTTCTGAGCAGAAATGAGATATGATCTGGTATATGATTTTGGAAGTCCAATGTGCTATCCATTGTGCCAGAGAGCCAGTAAGCATATGATTTTAAAAGATCACTCTGGCTAACCATGGGGTCCAACGGCAGATCCAAGGGTGGAAGACCAGAACAGAGTCTACTAGGGTAGTCCAGGTGAGAGGTGATGGGGATTTGTACTGGAGTCGGTGTGGTGAGTCAGAGAAGGTTAGATTCTGGATATATTTTAACATGTAAAGCCATCAGGATCTGCTGGTTGGCTATGGGATGTAAAGAAAGAGAAGAACCAAGAATCCATTCAAGACTTTTGACTGGAACCATTGGAAAGATGGAGTTGCCATCAAGTGAGATGAGGAAAGCTGTGGATGGACCAGATTTTGGGGTGAAGATATGGTGTTCATATTTGAAATTCTTGGGTTTAAAATGTTTATTAAACCTCTAAGAGGAGATGTCTAGTAAGAGTATTTGTAGCTGAGTCTGTTTTGCGGACTCACTGTATAATTGATAATCCTCCAAATAAACTTCCAAGTTTGTGAAAAGATACATAATAAAAATGTACTTATTTGAACTTTACATATGTATTATTAAAAACCAATAATTATTGCACCAATTGTTTTGGACTTAGAACAACAAAATATTTTAATCATTGACATTGTTTAGAATGCTTGTTCACAGTAACAATTAAGAGCAGACTATCTTTTGTTCAGTCTTATTATGTTGTTGTGTTTTTTAACATCTTTATTGGAATATAATTGCTTTACAGTGGTGTGTTAGTTTCTGCTGTGTAACAAAGTGAATCAGCTATATGTATACATATAGCCCCACATCCCCTCCTTTTCGCGTCTCCCTCCCACCCTCCCTATCCCACCCCTCTAGGTGGTCACAAAGCACCGAGCTGATCTCCCCGTGCCATGCGGCTGCTTCCCACTAGCTAGCTATTTTACATTCGGGAGTGTGTATATGTCCATGGTTTTTAAATCATCCCTCGTATATTTAACACTCTCACAAAGATTGCCCCCACTGCCCCTACACCTTTGGAACACTGTTGTTTGTTGAAACTTATGCTGCAGGGCCTGGAAGGGGCAAAAAAAAGAGAAATAAAAGTAAAGTGTATTAACAACACCTTCTCTTCCTATCAGGTCTCAATAGACAATGTAGGGATATGGCTGAGGGGAAGCTGATTTGGGGGAGTGTCAGTTTGGTGTTAGTGGAATATATTTAGAAATTCATAGTCATTTCTTGTGTAGGCATGTTTATGCAAATGCCCTGCATTGTAATAGCCAGGGTTATAATTCACTGACTCACCTGCTATTGTGATGCCATAATGTAGTGACAGAAAATTCTCATATCCTGGTTCTCAGTAGGGACCCTAAAGGGGAAACAGTATGTGAAGGGTACAGGACCAGAAGTTAGTCTGTAAAAAAAATAAATAAAATAAAAAAAATAAAATTCCCTATCATTATGTATGTAACATTTGAATGGAGAATTCAATCTTTATTGACACCTACTCAAAAATAAAAATTCTATCCTGACAGGAATTCACTCAACAATGCACCATATATAATTATAAATGAGCCATACAATGCAATTATTTTCATATTTTTTATGACTTCAATAGAAATTATTCCACCACCAAAAAGCAAGTTGTAATACATATTTTTTTCAAGTCACATAAAATGAAGAAAGGAATTTCCTATTGCAATAATGAATAGACTTGTGGATTGTTTGATAATTCAATTAATGATGAGAAATAAATTATATAAACACATTGGAAAAAATTTAAATTTCTTGCTGATGTGATATAAAATACTGACATGGATAAGGATAACTTAAAGTTCAGATATTCAACTACTGTCTGAAATCAACAGCAAATGGGTTAGTCAGTGTTATCAGTTAAAGAGTACTTAAGATTTGTCATTAAGTAAGACAATTTGAAGTACCCTGGAATGTTAAGCTTTCATACATGAAAGAAATTTGGCAATATGTAATCCTATAAACATATGAAGTTCTCAATGAAATGTTTTAGAGATGAATTTCACTTTTTAAACTAAGAATACTACAGACAAATTTTGGTCAGCCATAGTAGATCCAACTACATATTATTTTTATTCTCTCTATGAAACATAAGAAAAATGATTGTCATATGAAGAAGCAATAAAAAAACATAGAGCCAAAGTTATAGGGGAAAATCTTATAGATGTGCACCAGACAGCAATGTAACAAAAATATTATAATATTTTTCTTGGTTTTTATAATGTTCATGTTAATTTCCACCATTTAAAATTTTATACTTTGTTTTATTTTTCACTTAAATTAATATTAACCTTTGTACCTGATTTTGTACTGATAATACTGCATCCCTCTCCCCCACCCTTTAATTTTCCTTAAAGAAAGCCCTTAAAATTGTCTATGCAGATGTTTTGTCTTTTTGAAAAATTTTTATTGAAATATAGTTGATTTAAAATGTTTTAGTTTCAAGTATATGGTAAAGTGGTTCATTTATACATATATATAAGTATATATATTCTTTTTTTATATTTTCTTCCATTATAAGTTATTACAAAAGACTGAGTATAGTTCCCTGTGCTATACAGTAAGTCCTTGTTGGTTATCCATTTTATATATAGTAGTGTGTATATTTTAATCCCAAACTCCTAATTTATCTTTCTCCCCCCTCCCCCTCCCCTTTTGTAACCATAGGTTTGTTTTCTATGTCTGTGAGTCTATTTCTGTTTTGTAAATAAGTTCATTTGTATCCTTTTTTTAGATTCCATGTATAAGTGATATCATGCTATTTGTCTTGTTCTGCCTGGCTTATTTCACTTAGCGTGATAATCTCTAGGTCCATCCATGTGGCTGCAAATGGCATTATTTCATTCTTTTTTACTCCCAAGTAGTATTCCATATATATACACACACACACACATATATATGTGTATATACTACATCTTGAAAGGTGTTTGCTTGTGGTTAAGGAGATTCATTTAATCATAAAAGACTCCTCACGATGCCAGCTACTCAAGCTGGTGGTCAGTGCACCGGGTTTCAAGGAATAAAACAAGAAGGGTTTTCACACAGATTCCATAAGCACATCTGTTTTTTCTAAACCGGATTAAAATGTTTGCTCCTCATAACTGCTGTGATAGCTTTCTTCTCTGAACATTTACCTTTCTTCCTCTCAATGACAATCATTGCTTCCAGCATTGTTTTTGTCCTCATTGATGGAAATATGGTCATGTGTGGATCACACTGAAACTCAGAAAACTCCACTCTTGGACCAAAAGAATCAGTGAGGCATTGAACTGCTCAGGGTCATCCTGAGGATTTCAAAACAGAGGCAGCAAAAGCCAGCACCTGGCTATATTATTATATCAAACCCAAAGATGTCTTTGGGTCTTTTAACTGTCTGAAAGTTCCTTGAGTATCATATAAGTAGAAATAAACTCTGGCTGCTAAAAAAAAAGTCAGTGCTTCAAAACCCAGATCTGCCTCTGTCACCATCTTGTCCTGAGGCAGCTTCATCAGAATCCACAAGATTAGAGGGAAGCAGGGATTGAGTTGTGCTCTCAGAGTCTTCTGTGTCTTTAGTGAAGTGAGGAAGGTATCCAGAAGTTCCTGTGTTCTCTGGGTGTTGACTGATGCGCTTGCCACTGAGGGGGCTGTGGTGGGGAGAGGTGGCCGAGGCCCTCAGTGCAGACCACCTGGTCCAAGGATGGTGTGGGACTCACAGACTCACCTTGGAGACCATGGCACTAGGTAGCACACAAGTGGGATCCAGTCATCCAGGGCTGGTGGCTGATGGTCCTCAGACCTTAGAGGAGAGAACCCGGACCAGCTCATGTGTCCCTCTGCCAGCTACCAGCACCAGTCCCTGCCCCACGGGACCATACCCAGCCCCCTTCCCCAAACCCCAGGCCCCATCTTGGAGAGGACTTCGGGGATGAAAAGAAACTTGACCATGGGAATAAAGATGCAGACCTACTAGAGAATGGACTTGAGGATACGGGGAGGGGGAAGGGTAAGCTGGGACAAAGTGAGAGAGTGGCATGGACATATATACTCTACCAAACGTGAAATAGATAGCTAGTGGGAAGCAGCCACATAGCACGGGGAGATCAGCTCGGTGCTTTGTGACCACCTAGACGGGGGGGGGGGGGGGGATAGGGAGGATGCGAAGGAGATGCAAGAGGGAGGAGATATGGGGATATACGTATACGTATAGCTGATTCACTTTGTTATACAGCAGAAACTAACACACCATTGTAAAGCAATTATACTCCAATAGAGATGTTAAAAAAAAAAAAGAAACTTGAAAAACTGAACATTTACCCAGTGCTTCAAGAAACAGTGTAAATTACTGACTTGCACTACATCTAGGGCGCTCTTCCCAACTTCTCCGTATGTATGGATGGCTTTGTGAGAGATTAGTGACCCAACTGAGGCGTGAAGGCACTCATTTCCTTTCTCCATCCGAGTGAAGTGTGAGCAAGCTTGCAACCCTGCCTCACTGTCCAAGAACAACCTTGCCACTCCCGTGGAGGTCAATAAGGAAAGAATTAGTAGAACAGCTACATGGGGAATGCGGACTGTCTGAGATTTTCACCTACTCCTAACTGGCCACCTTATCCTAGCAGGAATGGCTTCTGCCTTCCAGTGTCATGCCAGAGAATGAGGCCAGGGCTGCGAGTGTTCCTCCTGTAATGCATCGTCTGTTTCAGAGAAGGGGATTGTGATTTGCCTCGCGGAGGATCTCAGCAGTAGTTGGCTGGCCCAGAGGTAAAGAGGGGTTAAGTTACTTAACCCTGTAGCCCACGAAAGTCAGTGGGGTCAGGGCAGATGGACCAAGCAACTTGGCACAAGAGCTGACCTGTCATCTACTCCCTTTCCAGGAGAGTTTTCCTGGGTGACACAGGTGCCAATGAAAGTATGCATAATGAAGGTCACTCTTGGCTTCTAGTCTGGACTCATCATCCTGCCGCCATCCCACCTGACCTTCCTCCCCATCTGCACGACAGCCAAGAGATATCCTGCAGCGTGACTGAAACAGACACTAAATCAGACCCGAGCTGCATAAACGCGACGCCGCAGGATGCAGCAGGTACCGTCAAATGTCCAAGTGTTAACATCGGAGAGATTATGAGAAATTCCTTTCTGATTTAAGCAAGTTCTTTTCATGGAAGCCAGTGCATTTCAATTAAATGTGCAAAACTGCCAAAGCCTGTAGGACATATAAAGTAAGGTAGGCTAATAGAGTCATAAGGTATGTTAGCAAAATCCAACATGTTTGTGTGAAGGAAATCAACGATTCAAAGAACTCACGCTTCTGTTGTCTCTGAAGGGGAGGAATGTTTCAATAGGTGTGAGTGAGTCACTTCAAATACAAGTCCAGACTTTCCAGAATTTTATGTGCATAAGTGCGATGTTATTGGAGGAGTTCTCACAAAGAAGAATGATGATGAGGCCCATCCACTTTCTCAGAAGAAGATTTACGGAACAATTAATCAATTCAGACCAATGTATTTAATTTACCATGGGTGATACACAAACAACATTAATGACCAAAGAAGGAGGATTCCTGGTTAGTCACACTCAGCTCATTTAAAGAGCTTAGATGCCACCTCCCAGATGAACAAGGGGGGTTTCTCTAAGAGAAATAGCTCTATTTTACACAGGGCACCCCACATTCCAGCATTTAGCTTCAACATTTGGGAGATAAACTTTTAATACTGTTTGGCTTCCAAGTTAACCTCAGGGTGACTCTCCTTTAGACATAAAAATCTTTGCTGGATATTTTGTTCCCTCCTAAACCCCCTAGGTTAGACAAACAGTTTAGCTTGAAAAAAAGGTAAAGAAAAGTAAAAAAAAAATCCCTTAAGGCAGCTTATGGAAGTTTCATGCTTAGTGTAAATAAAGGACAAGATACAAATGGAGGAATAGAGGGAGAGGCGCAGTGAGGGCTCAGAGGCTAACAAAAGGCAGCAGCCCCAAACCAAACAAAGAAAGCTCTTTTGTTCCAGTCCCATTAAAGTCCGTTTTTGCACAATCTTTTTCTTTTGTTATTATACTTAACACTGATGGCAGGGGCTTCCCTGGTGGCGCAGTGGTTGCGCGTCCGCCTGCCGGTGCAGGGGAACCGGGTTCGCGCCCCGGTCTGGGAGGGTCCCACGTGCCGCGGAGCGGCTGGGCCCGTGAGCCACGGCCGCTGAGCCTGCGCGTCCGGAGCCTGTGCACCGCGACGGGAGAGGCCACAACAGAGGGAGGCCCGCGTACCACCAAAAAAAAAAAAAAAAAAAAAAACTGATGGCAAATATACATTTTAAAGCAGCCTGTGTATTGACGATGCTCGTGTAGTGTCTGTATTTGTGGCGCGGGAGTCTTGCTGAAGGTAAGAAATCTGGTTCACGGGAAAAATGCAGGTGGGCAGGTTGGTCTGGGCAAGCGACTGTCCAATGAGGATGCTGAAGCCAAAAGGTCTACCTCCTGCTGCCTTTCCTCTCTGACAGCTCCCGGCTTGATATTTCCTCCTCTGTCTGCTAAGGGAAACACCCGCAGCATAAACGCAAGAACCGCCAGAACTGACACCTCCTGTAGCAGTTAAGTCTGGGGAAGCCATGAGATGCCACACTCGGAGTGAATTCTTCCAGGATTTCTTTATTTGTGTGCTCATGGATTCTTGCCCCAGACATCCAAAGAGGTCTTTTTATGGCGCTAAAGACTTACACAGAGTATCTGTAGGAGTAATTGGGAGAACATATCCTCTGGGAAGGGGAGAAGAAGATTTTATATTTTAAAGGAAGTCTAAAGTGAGCAGGGTAAATCTGAAAGTTTTGAATGGTGCTGAATGATGAGAATCTGGCTCAGACCAGAGTCTGCTTACTCTAAGAAAAAAGCTGGCTTTCCTAAGCCTATTCTTTGGGGCTTATTGCTATGTGATTGTTTGTTTGTTTTTTTTCTTTTCTGTAATCTCTTCAACAAAATGGGGATCAGAAAAGGAAAAGGAAACCTTCACAATGCAAACTGGCCCCTGGGAGCCAGGACTGATTAATGGACAATTTTATGGCTCATTTGTAAAAAGGGAAATTCTAACAGAGCTCTCTGTTTACTTTGCTCCTACGATTCATATCAAAAAGACAGAAGGCAGAGATGTGGGAGGGTGGGGAGCATTTTTAGATCTTCCAACCCTCAGTAGCTCGGCTAAAGAGAGCAAATAGATGACAGGCACCGGAGCATTAATGAGTCCAAATTCCCTGGGGATTTGTTACAAATAATGATTGTCACTAAATGACAAAATTCCAGCACATTTTTCATTTTCCCTCTTTGGTAGTGTAAACTCAAGTTCAGATGAAACATTGGAAGCTTAAGGCTGGATCGCTGTTTTTTTCTTCCTCTCCCACAGCGAGCGCCGTTATCACAACGGTGGCTTACGGACTTATCGAGCCTGGAACATTTATAAGTGCAGCTGTGTATGTGTGTATATGTGTGCAGAGGTGTGCATGAGTGTGTGAGTATGCTTGTACATGCAGATATGTTAAATCTTTGTTAAGCTGGATTGATTCTCTCTACTCAGCCCATGATAGTCCAGTCCAAGGACAAGGGCTGTCCACCTCATCCATACATGAATGAGTGTTATGTTGGTTCTGGGTCTTCTAAGTGCAGATTTCAGAAAGGACTAGTTTAGACGCTAGAGATGGGTACTCCCCACCTAGTAATGCAGGCCTGGTTTGAATTATATTTAAATCTGTGTTCTTGGAGCTCAGTCTTGCTAAGTAGTTACTCTATGTTCTTTCTCTAATTCAGGTAAAGTGATAAAAACCTCAAAGCTCATGAAATAATAATCCAGATACAACTAACTCGAATGCACAGAAGCTGCATAGTTTTACCCTGCAGGCTGCACCAGGGCAGGTGTCTGCAAGGGCTCTCCCATCTTCCACTCTGTACAAACACCTGCACACACCAGATGCACAGCACAGCGTTTGTGGTATATTTCGCCTCGGTTTCTCAAGTCTATATGTTTCTCAAGCGCCTATATGTTGTTTCACAGAGGCTGCCCTCCTGGGAGCTTCTCTCTAGCTGTATTTTTCCCTGGCATCAGGGGTGCTGTATGGGTTCTTTTTACTGCTGGCAGGTTGTATTTACACATGAAAAGGGCATCTCTTATTGTAGGAATCAGTTTCTTCCAATTACAAGTGATGAAACCATGCCTCAAACTAGTTTAAAAAAAGTCAAATGGATTTGCCGATTTTAGTAACTGACCATCACACCTGGTAGAGGTAGGTGTTCACACGATGCCACTCAGTGCCATCTTCTCTTTCTGAGATCTGCTTCTTGTGACTTGGCTTCATTCTTTCCACAAGCTGTACCAGGGATGCAGCACTGCAGGGGAGGAGTGCCAGCCAGTAGCCAGGTTCACCCTCCCCATCACAATATATAAAAGCCATCAAGGTCCCTCATGGCCCTCGGGTCGTGTGATGATCCTTGAAACAATTTCAGTGTTAGGTTGGGGGTGGCTTACTATGGTTGGCCTAGCTTTTGTCCTTGGCCTTTTCTTGTCTCCTCCAAGAAGAGGAAAGAGAAAGGGAAACAGAACCAGTAGCCACTGCTAAACATCACCATTCAATTCTGCACCCACCAGCACCTCATTCTTGGTACCACTGATAGCAAGAGATGTGCTGGAAAAAAAGTCGATGAACATGTACTAAAAATCTTTAAAACAGAGTTTCATGTCACAGTCTTTCTGAAAATACACAGAAGAAACTGGTAATGGAGCTGTCTCTGGGGGACTCGGGGACGAAAGGTGGGAAAGGAGACTGACTTTCCACTGTGTTCCTGGTTTTTACTTCTGTCTCACCAGGCCCTTGAATTACTTGTTAAAAACAGTAAAATAAAATATGGGAAAACCTACAAAGATGGCCTCACATATAGGAATTTACTCAGATAATTGATATAGAGTTAATACAAAAAGATAGGTCTCATTCTATTGTCTGTATAGCACAAAAGGGGAGGGAGGTTAAGATTATGCTTCCAATGATCAAATTGGTTAAAATAATGTTTTCACAGATTTTTTAATGAAATTTTAAAATGCATGTGAAATGTCATAAAAGAGCAACACATGACTATATAGATTCTGAATTTTAATTTCATAAAAATCAAGTATATCAATGAAAATAGTCAAAAACCAGACAATATGAACATGATAGTGTCTGGGTGGTGGCGTTTAAGAGTGAGTTTTATTTCTTTCCTTGTCTTTTCTAATTTCTCTCCAATGAGTATTAAACTACAAGCAGAAAATAATTAAGGTCAAAAAATATGCTTAAGTACAGTAAGTGGCAATTTAGGTTTCTATTTTTTAAAAGTGCAGCTTAAGTCTCTTCCTTTCCATTGTTTTTGCCCTCCAACTCTCCATTATAAATAATGGCAAGCAACAGTTTCACTCCCTACTCTTTGCTGTATGTTATTTCACTATTTCATTCATTAAGAAATATGTGGTTCAATGTGCTTGAAAAGTAAAGGGAAAAATGAAGGACTTGGTAAAATCCTGTTTCTACCCATGCCCCAGCTCCACCTTCAAATCCAAATGGTTATAAATTACCCCTCCCCTGAATAATTTTGAAAGCGTTGTTTTCCCTCTGCTTAAAGTAAATAAAAAACTAATCATTTCTAAGAAAATACTAAAATCTTCAATACACACTGGGGTCTTTTCCTGGAAAGGCTTCACAGTGAATAGTTGTAGTGAGTCTTTGCTATTTAACGAATGAGCTTCAATATTGGAGTATTATTAAGGGGCAACATGGGCTTATAAGGGAATTTCATGACCTCTGCAGTTACAGCCAGGGAGCCTATTTTTCCCTCCACACTTGAAAGCAACGCAGATTAATTTTGGTGGGAGTTGGGCATGTGTATCTAGGGGAGAATAAACCCCTAAGTGTATAATTAGTAATTACACACTTGTTTCTAGGTCCTGACTTGTGGAGATCCATTTTGCTTTCTCCAATTAAACACAATGACTACACTGAAAAAACCCCATCTTTCTAGAGCCAACTATTTGACCTGGTGTCTTTATATAGTGTAGTTTGGGGGTAATGTGAGGTTTTCTGACACTTTTTTTTCTTCCCTGGCAATAAGTTTACACCTCAGGTATTTAGACTGTGGGATAGAATTTTCCTGTATGGCACATTGGATGCTGGGTAACAAGCCTAGTTTGTATCCCCCAAAAGGGTCCTGATAGCTGGGCTTCTTAAAGGACCTCTAGGAGCACTGTATATTTTACTTGTCCTTTAAGACAGGACTGACCCCCAGCCTCTTCTCATAAGTGTCTCATTAGATTTTGTAATGAGAGGCACCGTGGATGTGGCCTTTAAGAAGTCATATCTACAGAAGACTCCTCACACAGCTGGGGCAAAGAATGTCCCATACAGGTCCCCCGGGGCGACACATAGAACCCAGTGGCCATTTACTCCAGCTCCCCCAGTTTTCTGCCATTTGGAAGACAGGATTGGAGGGGAATCAGCTTTCCTCAAGAGGCTTAAGATCCCTGGTTTATGTTTCCACCCTACATGCTAAGCCAGTTTGAAGAGAATTATGCCAATAAACTCAAGCCTGTTGAGTTGATTCCAATACGGACTGATTCATTTCTCCGTATTTCACGATTGACAACCAATGCAAAGCTCTCTGCATTGATTTTATATCCACCAACTAAGCTCCTTGATGTTTCATAGTTTAGAAGAGACCTTTTGGGGTGTTCCACTTGCCTCCTTTAAGATGGAATATGTGTGCCATGAAGAGAAATTGTGCACTGATGAATTCAGGTGTACAAAATAGAATTTATTTCTAAATTACTGAGGTCAACCAAGCTCACAAGATCCCATTTCTGCTGTGTCAGAGAACATAGTTTTGCCAAATCAAGGTCACTCCATCATTTGGGGTTGAAAAGTCACTCACTCTGGAGTAGCTGCCCAATCAATTCAGTATCTCTTCCCCCTAGACCTTTTGCTTCTAGTTTGAAGGCAGGCTTGTATTGGTCCTCGCACGTCTTCCAACCTGCTAGCCCTCTGGGCAGGTAACCAGTCCTGCAGGTCCTGTCATCACCCTTTACTTGTGTGGCTTCACCTAGTCACTACTCCTCCTGCTGTAGCCGCGGTGTGTTGAGTTGAAGCACTGTCCCCTTCTGGTCTCAACACCAGGGTCAACTACTTCAGGGTCTTCCGTATTCTTCTGGATCCCTCCTGGAGGTGCAGAAGGCTTTGGTCTGCTTCACCCTGCTGCCCCGTGGCCAGGAACTGTCAGGCCCTCCTTTAGGTAAGTCTGCCCTGTCAGTTTCTCTCTCCCACTACAGGAGAAGGGCTTGGCTCTTCTAAGAAGGGAGTGACTTTTCTAGGAAAAATTCTCTTTCTCTGGCTAAATTTTATTCTGCAATCCCACGGATATATTCTGGGGCTTCTTTGATTCCCTTTGGACATGCCCTCAAACAGGAATCCCACCCCAGGTATCCCACATTAGTCTCTCTTTTCTGCTTTATCTCTCCCTCCCTCTCTCCTCCACAAGAAGATTCAAATCCCCTCATGGGCTGGCCGGAAAACAACTCTTGCATCATCCTGGATTCTTCCCCACACGATGATTTATGACATAAATGCTTTGCTCTGAGTCTTCCAGTATTTGCCCTTGATATTTAAATCAAGTTTTTGAAACTGTTTCCTCCAAGGGTAGGACATCTCAAAAACCTACTTCTGCTTAAATGGATGGGGGTAAAAGAAAGTAAACACACACACATACATGCATACATGCAGGCACACACACAATTTTGGATAGATTTTCCCACCATGGTTCCTCATATTTTAAAATTATTTTGGCTCACTGTGTGTGTGTGTGTGTGTGTGTGTGTGTGTGTGTGTGTGTGCGTGTGTGATCAAAATGACTGGTACTTAATTTCAGTTGCCTTTTAAAAATCTTAATCTGAGTGTCCATGGAGGGGACTATAAAAGTAATGAAAGCAGATAAGCTGAGCATAATTTATTAACCTGTAAAGTATGTGAGGAAAGACATCAGGCTTCACTTCTGGGGATCCCAGAATCTATCACTTCCCCATCATTTGATCAGGAGGTCAACACCTCCTGGGAATGATGGGACCGAAGTAAATAGCTTTCCACGGCTAGAGAAATGGGTGGTCAGCGTGAAATTCGTGTAGAGATGCTTTAACAGCTGCCTGTAAGACACTCAGCCTGGAGCGAGAAACACCATTCTAGATGCCTCACTTACATTCTTATCCTTCCCCCATATCTTTTCCTCATAAAACATTTCTGTCCATTCTCAACTAGTCACTCTTTCTCACACACAATCAATGTAGTTTCATGTCTTCGTTCCTTCTACCTAAAATGCAGAAGAAATCTGCTCAAACTTTTCATCAAGCTGCTTAGTCACCTCTCCCGGGGAACCTTCCCTAAACTTACCCTCTGGACAATTGGGTTCTTGCTCTTCTGTATTCCCATCACCCACAAAGTAAACTCCCACTGTGGGATCTATTGCATCATTTAATAGAGGTTTGTTTATGTCACAATATCCCTCACCAGATTCTGATCCCTTTGAAGGGAGAGATGGAGCCCTTGTCATCCAGGACCTTGCAATGAATAGCACAGTGTGGGTACATAGCTGTGCCCTGTATGTGAGAAATGAATGACTTTCTATAGATGGAAGAGACCCAAAGAAAATAAACAAAATCAAACAAAACAGGCAAATCTAAAAGAGGACTTTGTTCATAGAATGTTTTTCTTACAAATAATCCAGAATTTAATAATCACTGAACCAGAATCTACTGGTGTAAAGGGAATAAATTGCTCATGTTGTAACAGACATATTAATTTTGGGGGGCTATTAAGATCCATTTAGATTTTGATTACACAGTTCCAAAATTGCTTGCTAACCTCCTGGGCAAATCAGTTAAACCTGGGAGAGTAAATCCTTATATTGGAGAGACGCCAGTCTAAATTACTGAAGTTTAGTTATTTTTTTATTTTTAACGAAGTTTTGTAATTTTAAGATCACTGAACTACCATGTCTGCATTAATGCATAAATAATTCTCATTGGGAATAATCCAGGGACACTTCTGGTAAGTAAGTGTATACTCTACTAGTTCAACAAAACCAGGAAAAGAGTTTGTTCTTTAAAAACCACCTCACAGAAATCTCATTTACACAGTATTATCTTGCTTGACAATAGTATTATTCTGTTTGCTTTTGCAACAATGCAAAGGTAAATTTTAGTTCAACCGACCGTTGACTTAGACCAATTTTCTTAATAGCAGGGTATAAATTAATGAAGTCTTCTTTTATCTGGTGGAATTCAGCCTCCTTTCCTCTTTTACATGTTCTCTCCCCCAAAATGGTTGTGTGTGTTTTTATAGTCAGCTGCGTCATTGTTTATTATCCTCCCAGATCCTGCAATGGAATCCGTCTAAAGTAAAAATTTGATATGTCACATTATCTGCTCTGAACTTTCCAGTGGCTCCCCATAAAATTTGCAGCTTATCTTACTGGCCTCAGTTTTACCTTCATGCCCCACCTCTACCCATCCCTCCCACAATCACTTGCAATTCCTCAAAAACCCTCCTGCCTACCCCTGCTGCTCCTTGTGCCCGGAAGACTCTTGGCTCTCTTTGCACCTGGCTACCTGCTACACCTGCATTACACCAACATCAGCTCATGTCCTTGCCTGGGCAGCCCACTTTGCTTCGTTTTCCCATGTCTGGATTAGGTTACCCACCATGTTCCCGATAGAACTTAACCACACTGAACTCGAGCTGCTCGTTTCCCTGGCTCTCTCTCCACCAGGATTTGAGGTATTTGAAATCAGGACACTTGTGTCATTAATCTTTGTATCACAGGTGGCCTGTGACTGTGTCTGATCATTGTAGGCTTCAAGCATTTGTTGAATGAATACATGAATGGACTCTTGCAGGCTTTAAAGAATTAAGGTACCATCAAGATTTCACTCCATGGGCTTTGGTAAAATCAGACTCTTCTCCGCCTAATTTTGTAAGAATGATATTTTTCTTTACAGTGAAAATAATGAAAAAACATTGCTTTTATTTATATTTTTTAAACATCTCTACTATATCATGGATTTTTTCAGGAAGTCAGTGGTTGGTTTCTCACCAGTGAGGGCTGGGTTGGGGAGTTAAGCCATCCAGTGTTCTTTCTGAATTGCCTGACTTCCTGTTTAAAGCAGTATCTGGTCCCCACCTCACTTCCCTCACTTTGCTGGAGGGGATGAAGAAGGGCTTAGTCCATGTTTTACATTATGGTGATTGCATTTAGATTTGCCCTGAAACTTCTGAGTCACTTAAGCCAAGTTGATTGGTCCTGCTCCTAAGAAGACTGAATCCTATCATTAACAGATAAACGTGTTGGCAGGTTTGAAAGGAGGTGGGCTGAGCACACAAGGTCCTGGAAAACGAGCTCTGACTGAGTAGGGACAGGTCTGGGTTTATGTCAGTAATGGCTCCACCATTACTGGCTGTTTTGCCCTGGCCTGGCCAATGAACTTCTCTGTAATTTGGCATACTCACGTGTGAAACGAACAGAACCCCTGACTCAGGCTTCTATTAATGCTTATAGGGGATATGAAATTGCCTCGTAAGGGAAAGCGCTCTCTCATCATCCTTAGGCATTCTTCTTGTTTGTTTGTTTCTTTTATTTTAATCAAAAATTTTTTTCTTTTAAAAAATAATTTTTATAAAAAACTAAAAATAGAGGTACCATATGATCCTGCAATCCCACTCCTGGGCTGGGCATATATCTGGAGAAAACTCTAATTCAAAAAGATACATGCACCCCAGTGTTCACTGCAGCACTATTTACAATAGCCAAGACATGGAAGCAACCTAAATGTCCAT
>NC_041215.1:122093739-122166765 GCF_002837175.3 Physeter macrocephalus | reverse complement strand
ACAATGGAATATTACTCAGCCATAAAAAAGAATGAAATAATGCCATTTGCAGCAACATGGTTGGACCTAGAGATTATCATACTAAGTAAGCCAGACAGAGAAAGACAAATATTGTATGATATCGCTTATATGTGGAATTCTTAGGCATTCTTGATCTCCCTATTCAGATAACCCTTCTCTGTGCTACGTGTAACCCTGTGCAGACCTCTTCTGAAGCTGGGTTATAGGGTATTTTATCACTAGACTGGCTGACTGGACAGTGAGCTTTTTCTCACTAGACTGTAAGTTCTTTGAGATTGTACCCTACGTGTACACCTAGATGGAGTTCATGGAATGAATGAACACTAATATGAAATCTCAAACTCAGTGTTGATTATTCCATCATCACAGCTTCATTTTCTGGGAATATGAAAGCTTATTTATTCTTCGATGCAAATGCCCTTGGGGAGAAGGAGAGCACATCTTCATTGTTAGCTAATATTTACAGGGGATTTACAGACTGTCAGCTGAGCTCTGCAAGAGGATGGGTTGTGGGTTGAGCCAGGGATGCCAGGAAAGAACTTACAGTTTCTGGTGAGGCGGGAAGGCCCTGGGAGCTGGGAAAATGGTCTGTACTTAGGAATCCCATTTTTATCACTGTCCTGGCCACTGAACCTATTCAGGAGTTCTGCTTCTGTCACAGAGCAATTTGATTTCCAGACCTGATTTTGAATGGGTCTGCACTAGGGTGATCTCCTTAACAGAAAGTTCACAAAAGACATTTTCTTTTCAGGATATGGCAATAAGAAAGAATTAATAAGGGACCTTATCTTCCCTTAGGAGTCTAAATATCCCTTATGCCTTCATGCAGGCTGAATGGTTATACTATTTCTTATTTAAGAAACATTATGCATTGCTTTCATTCTTTTGCAGAGAGAAATGAAGATAAGTTAAAGGGCTTACACTTTTTATATGTTTGGTCCTTAAATTCTTATCCTTTCTAAATCCTTTCAGCCTCACCCAGGTGACCTTTGCAAAAGGAACAGCTTAATGCTGCCGGGGAGGGAACAACGGTCCCCTGGCCTCTGCCCACCAAATCCGGGCTTATTTGGGAGCAAGGCTGTGCTGCTTCAGCAGGAAAACTTGGTGGACTCGGATATAATCCTCTGGAGGAAACGATTACGTGCCGTGAAAACTCGAAAGTCTGAAAGGATGAGATTTTCAGCAAGTAACTCCTCTATGAGTGGCATTAGAAAGAAGGGAAAAAAAAGAGAAATACTTCAGTTCTGTAGCATTTCTTTACTGCCTGATCTTTAAGAAAGGCATGGGACTCTCACTCTTCCTTTAGAGGTAGGTGAGTGGTTTTGAAGTTCGAGGAAAAACATGACTTATTGAACCCTGAAGAGGATTAATATGATGATATTCTAATTTGTGTTCTCTTTAGTCTTTAGTGACTGAAAACTCAAGAGTCAAGAGACAAGACATAGGTGCAGGTCTTGGAGCTTCAGTTTCTTTTTCATCTGCTCTAGAGAATCAGAAGAATTCCCTGTCAGCCTCCCAGGTAATAAAAAATTAAGAGATGATGTCAACAGCCATGTTAATGTCTCAAAAGTTCGGGATGCACTAGGCAAATTTCTCTACATATGTTATCCCATTTAATCTTTACAGCTACCCTAAAAGGTAAGTACTGATGTTCCAATTTTATGGGTGAGGAAACGAAAGCTCAGAGAGACTTAAAAATTTCCTCAAGGTCATATGGTTAGTTAGCAGTCAAGTTTCAAACAAGTTTTCCTAGCCTCCAAGCCTGTGCTCCAATATTGTACACACCAAGGGTCCAGAATGGAAAACAGCACCGTTATCAAGAAGCAACATAGTCCATGTGAGGCTGAGCTATTAGAAAATAGAAACGAATGTGTATTTTCCCACACTGGCAGTTTACAACGTAAAGAGAGAGCATAAATGTGGCTAAGCATCTAAGAAGCAGACTGACATCATCCAGACATAGGATTTTATTACATCATTGGACCCCAATCTTGCTCTCCCAGTGAAAGATTTTATGGGAGAAGGTGACCAATTTCTTCTTTCCTAGCAAATAAATAAATAATGAAAAAGGAAAATGAAGACTAGAAATTGAAATCTTTTCCTTTTTTAAATAAAATTAATGCTTATCATTTTAAATATATGGAAAACAAGGAACAGTATAACCAAAAATTAAAACTCACTAGAAATCCTACCAACAGTCAATAATTTATGTTGTTTTTGTATAGCTAATAGCACGTTGTATTTGTGTTTTTTATTCAAATCTTTTCATTTTGCTGCATACTGTAAGTGTTCTCCCATTTTCTTAACAAATTTTTTGTAAACAATTTTAATAGCTTCTTTATTTTCCATCATGTAGCTGTATCATAATTTAATTAGACTTTCTCCTATTTTTTAACATGTAGGTTGTTTCTATTTTTTCTCACTTGTATAAATAACACAGTGAAGAGCATGTATTGTTACTTTTTGTTTTGATATAATTTCAAACTTGGAGAAAAAAAGTTGCAAGCATATTACAAGGAACTCCCATATAACTTTTACCTAGCTTTATCATTGCCATCCCTCTCTCTCTCTCTCTCTCTCTCTCTCTCTTTCTCTCACACACACACATATGTATTCAAACATGCATACCTTTTTTCTGAACTATTTGAGAATAAACTATCCCTTTACCCCAAAACACTTCAGTGTGCAGTTCCTAAAAATAAGAACTTTCTCC
This sequence comes from Physeter macrocephalus, assembly GCF_002837175.3. Lineage (NCBI taxonomy): Eukaryota > Metazoa > Chordata > Mammalia > Artiodactyla > Physeteridae > Physeter > Physeter macrocephalus. The sequence goes on along the minus strand of NC_041215.1, from coordinate 122,164,031 downwards.
TACATAAACACAGAACAATTTTTAAAAGTTGAAACTTTAATGTTGATATCATACCATTGTCTAATCCACAGTCCATTTTCAAATTCTTTTTTTTTCCAGTCTAGGATCTAATCCACCATAATGAAGAACATTTTTATGTGTGACACTTTATTTAAATTTATAATGATCTCTTTACACTAGATTTTTTTTTTTAGATTTTATTTATTTTTAATTAATTTATTTATTTTTGGCTGTGTTGGGTCTTTGTTGCTGCACGCAGGCTTTCTCTACTTGCCGCAAGCAGGGCTAGTCTTCGTTGCAGTGTGCAGGCTTCTCATTGCAGTGGCTTCTCTTGTTGCGGAGCACAGGCTCACGGGCTTCAGTAGTTGTGGATCACGGGCTCTAGAGCGCAGGCTCAGTAGTTGTGGTGCACGGGCTTAGTTGCTCCACAGCATGTGGGATCTTCCCGGACCAGGGCTCGAAGCCATGTCCCCTGCATTGGCAGGTGGATTCTTAACCACTGTGCCACCAGGGAAGCCCTACACTAGATTCTTAAAAGGAGGATTATGAGGCTATAAGACATGGACATTTTTATGACTGTTGATATAAGTTGCTGAAAGTGGCGGTCATCTGACCAAAAATCTAGGAAAGTACTCATGAGACATAATGAACGTTAACTACAATCATTAAAAAACAAAACAAAACTTCACATTCTCTCATTTTATTTTACTCTCTCTGATTGCTAGAGATTAGAAATATTTTTCTTTGTGTTTACTGGCCTACCGTGTTCTTCCTTTTATTAGATAATTGTAGTCTTACCCATTTTTTCAATTATAAACTTTAGAATTTTCATATTTATCTTATACATTCTTTATATATTAGGATATTATTATCTATTAATCATATATGATAGTAAATAATTTTGCTGAGCTGTTTGCCTTTGGAGAATTCCTTCTTTAGAGTCCTCATAGCATTACCATGGGAACTCTTTAAAGCTCTAATATTTAGATAAAATAATAGAAGAAATGAAAAAGACAGATCTAAAAAAAACATTCTAGAATTGAAAAAGTTTCTTAGTCTCAGCTGGAAATAATCAGCATCTAGCTGAGGGCTGTGATTACTTGAACGGAAAAAAGGAAAGTACTATAGGAAGAAATTATGATGTTGTACAGGGACCTGCCTGACAGTACAGAGTGAATCAATGACTCTTCTGCTGTGTGTGCAGGAACTTGAGATTCCATAACTGAGGAATGGGACGGCACTGCCTGTCTCACAGGGTTAATGGTCTTACAGTGTGAAGTGAAAGAGTAATTGTGATGTAATATCCTAGGGATAAGGAAAAACATCTGGGCTATGTTTAATTGTCATGAGAATAGAATGCAGGGGAAAGTTTTATGGTGCATAAGAATATATGTGGGGAATATATTGAGATCATCCTGAATCTATATGCCTGAATGTTATAGCATCCCAGTAAAGGGCTCTAAAAGAGAGAACACTGAGCAGAGAAAGACATTCAAAGCTGAGAGTCAAGATTTAGGGGGAAAATTAAAGAAGATTTTGAAGAAGTCACTAAAGATATCTTAGACAAACCAGGAAGCCAAGCAAATACATATACACTTTGAAAATCATTGATTGATTCTCTTTCATCTGACAAATATAATGGTATGCCTTTTATACTATTATACATCATCTTGGTGTTGTAAATACAGTGAGAAACAAGATAAATGTGATCCTTTGTTCTCATGGGTTTACAGTCTAGCTGGGAGCACAGTAAATGTTCAATTACAGACATAATCACTTAATTAGTTGCACTAGGGCTAAGAAGGAACACACTGGATGTACTGAGAGCCTAAGAAGGGACCAGTTCTAACCTGGGGTGTGGGGGAAGCTGGAAGAAGACGTAGCGTCCTAGACGATTCCTGGTAGAAGAAACAGGAAATACTCTGAAAGTATGTTACACACACTTCAAGTTATACAAAGGGTTAACGCTTAAAATTCAGAAGGGTGTGAAATGCACTCACTTATTCGCTGAGCAAACTTATCAAGTGTCTGTTATGTGTCAGTCCTGAGAACACAAAAGTCATGGTTTCTAGTTAAAATCGCTCCCAGAACTTGGACCCAAGTGAAATACCCCCGTCGGGGCTGCACAGACATTCCGTTTCTTTTGGTGGCAAGGAGAGAAGACTTCTGCCTGGTCGGCATGTGGTGTCAGAGAAAATAGTCTGGGAGACTGGTGCCAGGAGTAGATAAGCCAGCAGGCGATGAAAGCACGAGGGAATGGCAGGATATTCCGCAAAGGGAGCATATACTTGGGCTTGTAGTGACACAATTAGCACCAACAGAGCCATATGGAAAATGGTGAGCAGCATCTGGACAGGATCCTCTCTTCCAACTGTGCCCAATCTGTAACCCATATACAAACCTGTCATAAACCCAGTCCTACCTATGGCTTTGTCTAAATTGCAGGATTGTACTTCTTCTCTCTCAAAGCCACGGAGCAGGTCAAGGGAATAAAAATGGAGAAATGACCTTCCGCACTGACATCGCTCTTCCTTGGCTATCTGTGCAGTTCAGGGAGGTGGCAGCCAGGCTGGAGAGTTTCCGGGGGATAGATCTGCCCGTGAAGACATTCGCTCTGCAGGCTGAAAGGCACATCTGGAGTTTGGGGACTCGGGGGAGGAGAAAGGCGGGGTTCACAGGGAGCGAGTTGTCGTGAGGTTTAGAACTCGAAGTCAAGCAGCCGAAGACTAAATGGTTAAAGAACCGCTCGTTTGAAATATAAATACAATACCCTAGACTCTAAGCATTTTATGAGCAAAATGCAGTCCAGAAAAGCAGATTTGGTGCAGCACTAAATGTTTTAATTTTTTTTTTTTTTTTTTGTATGCTCCACAGTAGAGCTTGCGTTTTCTCATACCTCCAAGGCATAGTCTTTTATGGCTTTGGAGATAAAAGATTTACGTTTAAATCATGCTTTCCCCATGCCACATTGTAACAATAGCATTTTAAGTTCTACTGTTCACCATAAGGTCAGAACCCCTTTTTCTGAAAGTCTACATACATATGCTCCCACCTGAACCAAGTGAGCAAACCCTTTTAGCTTTGAATATCTAAATGTTATTTAATAGTGTACGTAAAATGAAATGCAAGTGCCAAGAGTTTCACAACAAAATGGAAACAGGAAGGTGTCACCCTGGGCCTGTTATGACGAGAAAAGACATTGCAGAGTTACAGGACCCCAAACCCTGAAGTAGGTGTTATCTGTTAAAGGCTCACATCTCTTTTTTTGAGCCACATGGACCGCCAGGGGACTGTGTTCTGGGCTAATAGCCTCTCCTGAAAAGCATGAAACTGACAACCAGACACCAAGACCCTTTATTTCTCTCACTATAGTCTTGAAATTGACTGGCTGAAGAGTCCCTAATTTTTCCTTATGACATTATACCTATGGTGAACAGTAATGTACTGTACACATAAAAATTTAAAGGGATAGAGCTCATGTTAAATGTCCTTATGACAATTAAAAAAAAAATTAAATCATCTCCTAAGCATTATTTGGAAATGGGGTCAGGAGCTGTCTTGTTACTATTGAAGCAAATTCTGGCCCCTGTACCCTGACACTGAATTAATTCTCGGAGACAGAGTTTTGGATGAAGCAGAAAAGAATAGCTTTATTGCTTTGCCAGGCAAAGGGGGCCACGGTGGGCTAAGGCCCTCAAAACTGTGTCCCAACCAAGAGGGGGTAGTGAGAAGTTTTATTGTAATGGTTCAAAGAGGGCGTGATCGGCTCACGGACATTCTTCTGATTGGTTGGTGGTGAGGTAAGTGGGAGTCAGCAGTCATCAACCTTCTGGTTTCGACTGGTCTGGGGTCTACTTGCTTGTGGGCAGTGTACTGTTAACTTCTCCCACCCGGTGGGGGTTTCAGTATCTGCCAAACAGCTCAAAGACATTGTTATGTGTATCCCTTGAGGGGAACCAGGACCCTGCCCCAAGGCTGTGCTATTGTTTCTTGACTGTTCCTCCCTTGTCTCCACATCCCCTCCCTTCCCTAATTAACAACTGTTTGAACTTACCTGTTGGAACTCAGGGAAGGTCACTGAAGCTGAATGAAGTGTATTTCCTGTAATCAAGAAATGGGGGACACAGAAAGGCTTTTGTGCCCAGGAGCCCCAAAGGGTCCTGCTTGGTATCACTATCATTAACATCCATTGCAAAGCCCATGTACCATATTGTTCAGAAAGTTGGATGTAAGGAGGAGGGCTGGGATGCCTAGACTTTCATAATCATGTATCCTTGTATTCAGGACTATAGAGGGCAAGTCTCACAGGGAAACATATTGACTTACATTTTATCCTGTAATTACAATCTCAGTCTGTGGTTTCAAAATTGAACTCATGAGACAAAAAGGGGAAGATAGCTTGCTTCTGTTTCTGAATGTGAGATCAAGTGTCTATGAGAGTTATGTATTCTTTATTTTTAAGTACACACAAGCTCTCTCTCTTAATCACCTGCAGATGGAGAGTGGACCAAAGAATGAGGGTGTGTTTCCAAAAGCCAAGGAAGATTGGAGAAGCTAAACATTTACCAATTGAACTTTGCCTTCAAGAATGGTGTGATGGACCCAAGCAGTTAATTGAAAGAGTGCAAACAAAGAAGCTCAAAAACAAGTCCTATCAAACAAAAGGGGGAAAAGCATCATTTTAAAATGATAGCATGTGTGCTTTATTATTTTTTAGTAAATAAGACCTGACGAGAGGTTTTTTTAAGTATGTGAAAAGTGCTTTCATTAACATGAATGTATCAAATTCCTCTAGTTCTAGGGTGTTCTTGGGGTAAAAATCAACTGCAAATTAGACATAGTTCATTCCTTTGGTTTCAGTGAAATGTGGTACCAGAGGGAGTCTATTACTACATGAAGTTAGAATTTGACCAATAACAGTTACTCCAGCCTCTCTCCTGCTCTAATATCTTCCAGCTAAATGATTTTTTTTTAGACAAAAAATCTGCTACGTTGGAAAAGGAAACTGCTTTGCCTACTTTGGACAATTGGTGATATAGCACTTCATCTCAAAGGAATGTGAAGGGAATGTTTAAACTGTAATGTTTTCACAGGCAAGGAGCTTCCCAAGGACCTAGAAGATTAAGACTGGATGGATAGCCAGTCTTTTTTCAGAGTAAGACTGTCTAGAAAATCCAGTGAAAATATTCTTTAATAGCTGGTTCTGGTTGGACATCACTCCATAGTGCTATCTACCAGAATCATTAACATTTCAGATTAGAGAAAATGTGTATACATTCAAAGTGGCAGAGTGCTACCTGGGGACATCCCTAGGCAAACCATGAAGTGGGAGTATTTTGCCCTGGGTGTGGAATTAAGTCAACTCTGCTTTCTCCCCTCTGTTTTGTTTGTTTTCTGTATTGTTTGTTCCCTAATTCAACCTTTTCTAAAGACATTTACACATGGGCCAGTAGTTAGAAGAAATGTTTTAGCCTTCCAAACTGAAGACTTGATGGCATATGGAAATCATGCTATCTATAGATGGCTTATTCACTTTAGCCTAAATTTCCCAGACTATTGATTATTTACATTTTGTGGTATCACAAGAGCCTAAGAAACATCCGTGGTGTTTACTTAGCCCCTGGATTGCTTATGAGATGTCCCTTATTTGAATATTAGTGACAAATATTTTCCATGTGACCACAGGCAGACACCCCCCCCCCACCCCAGTTTTCAGAATGCATATATAGTATAGAATTCTTACCGGACCTATGAGTATCCCCAGGACAGATCAGGCAAAGTAGACATGGATTATTTTTGTCTACCTAACATTCCCTTGGTGTCCAGCTCTTCTTCCATTTTCAATCTATGCCTATATTTAGGGGAGAGTATATGACCCAGGAACGGGCACTCAGATTTTTTCATTTTCCTGATACAAAGTGATTGGTATTAGTTTCTGAATGGTCATTTGACCCAAGCTGAGCAATGACAGTCATCTCCCAGGTTTAGTTGTCTCTTTCTAAGGACACTATTTTTGCTGGAATTGATAGCTATGAGGACGATGAGAGCTCAGAGCCACTTGCAACCCTCTCATGAGGAAAAGGTGCTAAGCATGAAGCCAACACATAGCAAAGCAAAACTTACAGGAAGGCATTCACGTCCTAAGGATGTTGCTTCAGACTTTAGATGTGGCTGGGCTTGAAATCAGCCACATATCTGGACTCCTCAATACTTTTTAATCTTAAATTTGTGTGAGTTTGGGTTTTTATCATTGGTGATCAGAGAAGTATTGCTTAACCAAGGACGTCATCAGGGGACACATTCATGAAGATGCCAAACAACTGATTAGAGCTGGGGACACAGAACAGATACAATTGCTAAAGCCAAACTCAAGGTGACATTGATGATACCCTTTGTTGAATGTCTGCCTCATGACAGATGAATGCAAAGTTACAGACACATGCCCTCTTCTACCCCATCTCTGGCTCTTCGCTGATAGGTGATTCCTGATTGACAGTTGGAACACATTCCTAGAATGGACAGCAAAGTGGAATTTGACACCAAGCTATTTTTTTCTCCTCGGTCACTTAACAGTGCCTGCTTGAACTTGTTCCTCTCTGTCAAGCGTCATTCAAAAATCACCCAATTGTTGGTCCACCCTTGCTCTGCTGTTGATGAGAATGCCCTGTGGGTTGGAATCAAAGCCTTGGTGAAATTTGTCTATTTTACATCTGTTCCTGTCTGGGAGCTTAATGAGATGCATGACATAAGGAGATGTGTGTCTGGAGTGTGTAATGAGATTCTTGATTCAGGTGGCTAATGAAGCCTATAGACTAATGAAATGTATGGCATAATGAGATGCATGGCCTGAATGTATGGTGCAGATTGGAAGTCCTTTTAGAAAATATCATTAGGCATGCAAAATGTTCTCCCATCTACATTGGCCCCACCCACATTTCTTTGGGATTTTTTTTTTTTTAGCTTGTGATTTCTCAATGCCATTGTCATCACCACCATGCATACTTCCCACATCCGAAGCTAAGAGAACACAAGGCACAGGCACTCACCAAATATGATGTGAAGTCTGAAGACAAAACATAGATAATTTTGCTTCTTAAGGAGGGAAAAATCATATTTTGATTCTTTCCCTTTACTTTCTTATTTTTTAATGCAACCAACTATATTCATGACCTATGACTTAACAAAAACCCTAAAACTTTGTGGCCTAAAACAATCAGCATTTATTACTGCCCATGAGTCTACTCGTCAACTGGGTGGTTCTTTTGGACTCAGCTAGACATACTAGTGTGTTTGTGATTGGCTACAGGTCAGATAGCGCCTCTGTTGATTGTGGCTGAGCTTTCTGACATCTTTGGAGGTCAGCTGCCTATAGGTTTGTCTGGGAAGATGTTGGTTGGGGTAGATGACATCTCGATTTGGTCTCCCATTCTTGACTCATCAACCCGGTTAATCTAATGGCAGAATCAGGGGACCAAGAGGAGGAGAAGAAGTCTCCAAAGCCTCGAGAGTCCTAGGCTCCAAACTGTCACACTGTTATTTCAATCACATCCCTTTGGGCCAAAGCATTCACAGGTCAAGCCCAGAATCAAGGAATGGGGAAATAGATTCCACCCGTTAAGGGGAGAAAGAGCCAAGTCATGTTGATATAAAGAGCATGAACACAGGGGGGAGGGAAGACTTTTTGCACTTTATCAACTAAAAGTGGAGAAGAACATATTTACAACCCCCCTTCCATCCTTCCATCACTAACAAAAATTGTTATGGGGGAAAGTATTTATGAAAAATTGCTTTTTCTGTAGATGTGAGAAGTTGTCCAAAGGATAATGTTATTGATGATGAATGTCCTAGAAGTCATTTAATGCATCACACTGAAACCCTGTGTCCTATGGGTTGACAATGGATGCTTTCAGTAAATGAAATAGTTGAAGTTCAATCTTCCTGGAAACAAACAAGCAAAAATACTAGTAAGAATTCCTCCTAAATTTCCTTTTAACATTTGGAACATATCTGATAGTGGATAAGATTAGGGATCTACCTCATCTTTGAATTAAAATCTAGTGGAGGGGCTTCCCTGGTGGCGCAGTGGTTGAGAGTCCGCCTGCCGATGCAGGGGACACGGGTTCGCGCCCCGGTCCGGGAGGATCCCACATGCCGCTGAGCGGCTGGGCCCGTGAGCCATGGCCTCTGGGCCTGCGCGTCCGGAGCCTGTGCTCCGCAACGGGAGAGGCCACAGCAGTGAGAGCCCCGCGTACCACAAACACACACACACACACACACACACACACACACACACAAATCTAGTGGAGTTTTTTCCACTTTTTCATGGGTTAGCTTTAAGAGTATTAAAGATTTCATTCTGCCAAGAACTACTGGTGATTAACCCCAGGCATAAGGTATATGTTACATGAACTGGCCCTAAACTTTCTGAAGAGCTGTGGAGAATTTTAGCACTGAGTATCTCATTTGCAATAGCCTCTTGGATGAAACCCAGGACACTCCTTTGAAAATTTATAGGGACTAGTCTATCCAGCAGTTTAACAGGCAGTCTGATTTTTTTTTTTTAACATACCTCGGCCAAAGCTTTATCTCCTTCTCATCTCCCAGATTGAATATCCATTATCTCTCAAGATGCCATTACCCTCAGATGCCTCAGATTTATTTGTCTAGCTATTTTATAGAATAAAGGCCTGATAGGGTCCTCTTTAAATACACATCCTAACCTCATTTTAGAAACCAGCAGTTGGTCCCTTCGTTTCCCTAACTTAAGATTATGCTTCTCTAATGCAGGGGGATCATAAATTTCACTCCCATGTGCATTTTACAATTATGGAAAGGAATGAATCAATCAAAATACTCAAAGATCAGAAATTTCTTTTCCAATTTATTTTCCAGCTGTGCTTTTCTATGCATGGAATAGTTTTCTTAGGTACATACAGATAGGAACCCCTGTGCATATCTTCAATACAGATTTGTAGATACATTGATTTATTGATTATTTTGATTCAAAATCTGGCCTCAATCTGATTAACCTCATCAGCCACTGTCAATCCTAGCTTTACTAGCTGAGTATTTTTTTCTTAATTTCTTATATACCATGAAACATTTAGGCATGATAGTTTATTATGAAACTGGTAGAATCTAATCTCTCTGTTATTCTACATGATCTATATCATCTAGTGGCTCCCAATTAAATACTAATTGTGCCTTTACATGCAAAGTGACCTACAAAATGACAGCAAGTAGTGGTGGTTTCATGATTGTAAACGTCTGCTCAAGTCTAGAAAGTTCTCTGAAACACACTGGGATTTGCCTTACCTAAGTGAACCGTCTATCCTGATGAAATTCATCAGTTTGCTACCCAATCTCCACTTCACTGTGTGCTGTGATGAGTCACAGGTTCAGCTGCATTTATTCCCCAAAAGTTGTGTAATTTATTTCATCTCGGAGAGCAGCTAAATCCACATATCATTTATTCTTTGTGTAATTTCGTGCTAATGCTCAGGGCCAGCCTGTAGGCAGCTTGAGGGATGTGCACAGAGATGAAGCAGCAGAGGTGGTGAGAGCCCGGGCAGAATAAAGGCAAGCCCGGGAAAGGACTGGAAAACTCTGGTTCCAGGGAAGCTGGTGGACTTCAGCCACAGAAATTCTAAGTCAGGGTTTCTGAAGATGGATTCTTCAGATCACCTGCCGCAGAGTTATCTAGAAAGCATGATAAAAAGAAAAATTTGCTCCTACCTACCCTACTCTATCAAAATCTCTATGAAAGGTCTCCAGAATGTCTGGACGCTTGTAGATGATTATTGAATGAATGAAGGAAAAACTGAACAAACAAACTGTATTGATACCAACATCAAAACCATACAATCTCTCAGCCATCCAACTTCAGGTTAGGAATGAAAGACAACAGATCAATGAGAGATGCCATTAACAAAAGGGATGTCTGGTAACTAAGCTGAATGCTATTAAAGTTGGTGGGTTTTCATATTCTACCTCTTTGTGTGTTCTACCTTCTTTAGAAACCAAAAGACATTCCATGGTCTGGCTTCATCTGTGATCTCAGCCTGGAGGCTCCTCAGTCCACACAGGTGAATCTTTCCAACTTCATAGTTAAGTCAAGTGAAAGACCAGGTAGGCATTGTCACCGGCATTTCATAAACACTGGTAATAGACACAGCCATCACTTTCTGAAGCCGAGGTTCAGAAAGGTTGAAGCATTTGCCCCAGTTCACACAGCTAGAAAGTGAAGGAGACAGCACAGAAATCAGATTTGCAAAGCTGGTCGGGAAACAGTCTCTCTTGATACTGGTTACTTGCTCACATTTTTAGATGCGAGGGACATGCGTGGAGTTGGGATCAAGAGGGTTTGACTCTCTTCTATTCCACAACCAGGTTTAGTTTTTATACCCGAAGAGGCTCATTTTTCCCTAAACAATGAGCTGTCTCCCCCAAGACGCATATTATGCAAAAAAGCTGCAACAAACGTTTACTTGAACAGCAAGTGTTTCCTTCCAAACTCTATGTATGTGTGTTTGTGTGCATGAGTGTGTGTGTGTGTGTGTGTGTGTGTGTGTGTGTGTGTATCTCCATTTCATTCATTTACAGCTCCTCCAATCTTGTCTGTGTCCCTGTCCTTGAAGACTCCCTACTCTTGTTCTCAAATAACCACAAATGGCTGTCATACTGAAATACTGTTTGTCACAGCTTAGCCTTCTCAGACTTGGTCCCCCCAATCTGGCTATCACCCACAGCATCAGTGTGTTAACAATCAAATACCACAGATTGTGAGGACTGGAAAAACCTATGAGGTCAGTTATGATAACTATCATTTCACATGAGGAAACGGGGGCCCAGGGGGTTTAAATTCTTCATCCAAAATTTCACCGTGCAACAGCACTGCCCTTTTATTATGCGTGCTTTCTCATCAATCCAGTTATAACACAAACAAATTCTACTGGTAAAACGAGCAGCTGTTTTAAAAATTGTGTTTCTTTTTTTTTTTTTTAGTGACCTTGACACACCTCTTACCAGTCACAGAAACATGGTAAAGCCCATATTTAATCCTGGTGATATCTAAATAAATCTGCTCACTAGTAACACTTTGGGTCTGATAATAAAATAATCAGACTGAATAGGAAGTAACATAGGTTATTTTCTTATGGAGTATGCTTTCTTAAATTCATTCACTTAGGAGAAAATGATAGAGACAGTTTCTAAAGTCAAGCAAAGAGCAAATTGTCATTTGGGGTTAAGCTACCAGGTGACGGAGATGAGCTGTTTCTCTGTTGTTTAAAATAGCAGTTTACAGCAGGAGTTTACAATTTCTCAGAGGTCTTATAAATGTAAACGTCAGGGAATTTGCTGGCTCTGTCTCCTGCTTTTGGCAAACATGTGAGTCCCATTCCCCTGGTCCATGGAAATATACGATTGTATATTTTAATTTGCCTGAAGCTTTACCACAGAGTCTATAAATATTATATAACAAATCTGAGCATTACTACGTTCTTGTGCATTCAGGAGACATCGCTGTGATCGCTATAATCAACCTAATTGGGCAAGACTGTCTAAGTGAAGGCAATAACATTTGTTTACTTCATAATGTGCTCACAGCCTGGTACCACCACATTCAAATTAGTTTTTATCCAAAACAGAGAGAAATGCACCCTTCAGTCAACACAGTCTGTTAATTTGAATGTGTTTAAATGAACTGTGTGCATGTCTGCAGGAGACTCTGAGAAGCTCTGCTCTTTGTCCCCTTGTGAGAGGACTCAGTGACATTCAGACCTTTGCCTTCTTTCATATTTTGCAGATGCAGAGAAAAGGGAGCCCTCCTCCATCCCCTGAGGTGGCTGGTCACAGGCCCAAAGCTACCCAAAGGACCTCATTCCTGGTTGCAATGGGGGCAGCAAAATTAATTCTCTTGAGCGTTGCAGTGCATTGTGAAAAAGGGCAAGATTGTGGGTGAAAGGGGGAGACAGGGGCAGAGTTAGACGAATCAGACCCAGACGAAGATGGGTTATTCATACCCCTTTTGTAGGAATCCCGTACCATTTGTATGTGCTACTCTACCTCACAGAACTAACCTCTTGACCCCAGACATTTCCTTCAGAATCGTCATTGTTTTATCCCCAAAGGAGTTGCCACATCTTCCCCATCCGAGCCCCACCTTCTGCTTTGCTTTGTAAACCTTGGCCAGGTGCACTTTCTACATCAAATCCCTACATACTCAAGGCAGGATGGTAGCTCCAGGTAGCATATCTGGAGGTAAGGGAAAGGAAGGAATTGGAGGGAGGTTTACATATGACCCAGCAATCCCACGACTGCGCATATACCCTGAGAAAAACCATAATTCAAAAAGACACATGTGCCCCCAATGTTCATTGCAGAACTGTTTACAGTAGCCAGGACTTGGAAACAACCTAAATGTACATCGACAAATGAATGGATAAAGAAGATGTGGTACATATGGAATATGTACATATGGAATATTACTCAGCCATAAAAAGGAATGAAATTGGGTCATTTGTAGAGATGCGGATGGACCCAGAGTCTGTCATACAGAGTGAAGTAAGCCAGAAAGAGAAAAACAAATATTGTATATTAAAACATATATGTGGAATCTAGAAAAATGGTACAGATGAACCTATTTGTAGGGCAGGAATAGAGACGTAGACATAGAGAATGGACACGTGGACACAGGTGGGGAAAGGGAGGGTGGGACGAATTGGGAGATTAGGTTTGACATATATACACTACCACGTGTAAAATAGATAGCTAGTGGGAACCTGCTGTATAGCACGGGGAGCTCAGCTCGGTGCTCTGTGAAAACCTAGATGGGTGGGATGGCGGGGCTGGGAGGGAAGTCCAAGAGGGAGGCGATATAGGTATACATATAGCTGATTCACTTCATTGTACAGCAGAAACTAGCACAACATTGTAAAGCAACTATACTCCAATTAAAAAAAAGAGCGTCTCCCATGACTTGCTCTACTCCACATCTAAGTGTTCGTGTGTCATCACGTAAAGCATGTGTACTAGTATATATTATTAGCATTGTTATGTTAAGGGAAAGTCTTTTAATGTAAGATGTTTTAGAGCAATCTCTCCAGCAAGGAAAGAGAACTGTCCCCACAGGATGGGGAGGAAGGGAATTCACAGAATTCCTGCACGGGTCCTGCCCTGTGCCACCATTTTGTGAGGCCATGTGGCAGGTGGATGAAAAGTGAGACAGGACAGGGTTCAGAGAGAGAGAAAGGTAAACAGTTGATGCCCCCAGCTCATGCTGAAAATACTCCATGATACACCTACACACAAGTCAGCTGAAATTAACCAAAGTTACCTTATTGCTTTCATATGCATTCTTCAGGAAACATTTGATGTTTTGTTTTCTTATTCCCGGGAAACCTCCTGGCCCCCAGATTTTAGCTTTATAATTTTTCAGGGGGAAAAAGGAGTGTGCTATATTGACAGCCACTTTGGTTGACTTTAACGGACACCGACTATGGTATTGTTGTCTTTCCAGTGGCTACCTGACATAGGCTTAGCAAAAATTGTCACTCACATGTGTGCTGAATGAAAGCCATACCCCATGACTCACTGCTGGCCCTCTCTGCAAATGTTAACTATCAAAGAAAGGGTTTTTATTCAAAAATAATAAACTCAAGTTGTCTAGGTCACACCAATCTGAGAGATATAATCTCAGAGGGATGATAAAACAACAGCAGCCCTTTGCAGTGGACTCTTGGCAGAATACCTGAAATGCCACTCACAATTTCTTGCCATTTTCATGACATTCCTAGGGAGTCTGATGTGTAACTGCAGGCAACCACAGCTCTCTTTCTTCTTATAGCATTTTCTTTGTTCTCCAGCATGGTCCTTTTTGTTGACTTCTGCCAGCAACGTATGCTCCTGGTATCTTTATTGTCATTGCTCATATTTTCTCTGTTTCCCTGATTCTCATTATGCGGATCTTTTTCAATTGTTCATGGCAGTAGCCAGCTCAAACTTGTTTAAACAACCCAGGAATTCATTGATCCTTATACTGGGACATATATGAAAAGAAATGTCTTCAGGTGTAGCTGGATCCAGGGACTCACAAATGTTATCAAGGATTCTGTCTCTTTCTCCTTCTTTAATACTTTTCTCTTCAAAGGCAATCACAAATGGTAATGGAAGGCTCTATACTCATCCCTTCAGCTTTAAGTAGAATTTTCTAATGGCTCCTAAAAAACCATTCTGCTGAGGATTCTAACAAGTCTGGTTTGTATCACACGCCCATCGTCTATTGAGGTGTATAGATTCTGACTGGGTCAAACAATTGCTGCTGTTACAGGGAGTGGTTTTAGCTCCCCCTGATCCATACTGATGGGTTCCCTCCAGGAAAAAAGGGTCCTATTAATAGAAGAAGGAGGGAAAGAGGATATCAGAGAGACCAAACTTGTTTCCACAACCATGTTACTATCTTCTGAAGTGAGTTAATTATTCCAGGTGCCAAAATAAAATGAAATAAAATGTCCTTTCCCAACACAAGTGTTACTTTCTTTGACTAGTTGTAGAAGTGAAAGAGGAATTTTTGGAGACATGGATATTATAGCTCTTTATCTGGAGTGCATCTCCCAAGGGCTCTGGCATAAATGAGTCCCTGGGCTGAGCTCAAGGACAACCTGTGGAGTGTAAGGACTACATCATGCTGGACTCAACAATCACACCTCAATTGCTGCTGCCTATGTTCTGAGTTTCTTCCCTTGGAGGTTGCTTCTCATCATTAATCCCTTCTCCCAGAGCAGGTACCCAGAGAGGTCCTGGTAATTAAGACATCCAGCCCTAGGGACTGGCTGTCAACAGCAGTGCCTTGTGTTCATTCATTGACCTTCCATGAAGTTCTCTGATGTTCTCTAGTGAATAGGCCAAGTCTCTACCCTCTGCTCAAGTGCCACCTGCTCATATAAGCTTTTCTTACTTGACCTAAAACAGCACCCCTCTCTGCTCACTTTCTAAATTCTGATCCTGCTTTACTTTTCTTATTTCTACCTTAAATGATGTCACATGTGTTTGTTTGTTTATTAATTTTCTGTTTCCCTCACTACAATACAAGGAGCTGGATGATGGGATTTTTTTTTCTCTTGTTCTCTGCTGCATCCCTGTGCCTAGAATAGTGCCTGGCACATCCTAGCCATGCAGTAACTATTTATTAGTTGTGTCAAGAAATAAATAAGTGAGCAAACAAAATTGTAACAGGAGCAGATCTTAGACCATAATTCTGGGACCCTCATTACACAAACATAAACATATGTTCAGTAAAACATCCACCTGCAATTTTTTTAATGTGTGAATAAAAATGTCTATAAAAGACCTCAGACCATGCCCTGCATTTTGTATCACGTTACCAGTCTTGCATCTCCTCTTAATTTCCTTCTGCTTCATTTACTGATTTTCCTTTCTCCCCAGAATGGTGACTAAGCTGATGGGGTTGACTAAGAAATAAAATAGCATATTTGATGTGATTTTTGCTAAGTAAAGCCAGAGAAGAGGTAAAATTTAAGCTGCATAGAATATTTATATTAATTCTGCAGAATTTTTTTTGGAGCAACAGTCTTAAACAAACAGAAACATGACTTCTCTTCCAATGTGCTTTCTCACTCTTTTAACTGTCAGGACTTTAGTTTTCTGTAAAACTATGACAGAGATTTGCATTCATTGCTATAACTGAGTATAAGGTCATGCCATCCACTTGATGTTCCCCATGAAGAGGCTAAATTAAAATCCAGAAGGCTGGTTTCATAATTTCATCCCTCACCCAATTTCTCCTGCGCCTTTATCTTTGGGGTGCCTGGAGATGGTGGGCAGGGCAGAGTCAGGCAGAACCAGTAGCCTGTTCTGGAGGCTCTGCTACCCCTCAAGTGCAGTGGGAATTCCTTTCTCCCTGAGTGAAATGTCTAGTCTATAAAACCGGTTAGTAAAACATACTGTAATTTGGAATTTGGTAATATCGGCTTCATTTTGACAGAACCCAGGCAGACCCACAGCATTACATCATGAACAGATGTGAATTCTAGAGGGGTGGCATTCTTAAAAGCTAGTTCAGAAAGAAGAAAACTAAGTCAAAAGAGATCTTCGTTCTTCTATAGCTTCTAAACAGTAAGTCGTGTTTGACCCTGTTTTGTCCAAGTGACCTTAAAATCACCTTGTCTCTCTTGACAGAGAGACAGAAATGTGAAATGCACATTTCAGAAATGTGCTTTACATGTAATTAAGACCCCTTGGAATCCCTTACATTTAAATATGCAAGAATTCTAATAGCTTAATGATCCAGGGCAAGTCAATCAAGAAATTCCATCCTCAGCTGTTTTCATCTGAAAAACAGAAACAATAATACCATAAGTGTGGTTTTATTGGAACAGAAACAATAAGTTAGGTGTGGAGTTTTTGTGAGACCAAATGGGTAATTACTGTATGAAAGTACTTTTCAAACAATAAAGTACTATAAAAATATTCCAGTAGTTAGTATTAACAGCTGTGGACAGATTAAAATAATGGCAATGACTGTATTATATAAAACTTTATTGCCAGCATGTTGTTAAGGGGTTATGTCGTGCTTTGGATTTTTGATAGAATTTTCCAAACAATATTCATAACTCTGTCTCCTTTTAGACCTAAATTGATTATTGATTATTTAGTCACTTCAAAAACCAGTTACTGTTTGGTGGGAACAGAGGTGGAAGGGGAGAGGGGTATTAAGTGTGTATGTATGTATGTAGTTAGATAGACACGGATATACAAATAGATGTCTATATAAAGATATATATGTGTATATAAATATATACACATATATATCTTAAAATTCTATTTTCTTGCAAAATAAGCAAAACTCATGCCAGGACACATTAAGAAACTATTGAACTGATGACCCTCAACTTGACCATTTGTGAAGAGTATCCAAACAGAAATGGTTCCCATTCCGGTAGTATCTTGGAAGATGACCTCGATTATCAACTTTGGAAGCCAAGATGGTGAATAAATATAGATTCTATCCAGCCATCTGGGAACCTGTTACCCCAAAATTTCCCCGAAGTCAGAACATTTGTAAATTTTAAGTCATTACACATAGTCATTCAGGAAGTATGTCGGACACTGTTCTCAGTACTGGAGGTTTAATGGAAAATAAGACAGACATTGGCCCTGACCTCAAGGAACTTGTATTCTAACAGGGGAGAGAAACATTAAACAAATACATTAAAGAAAATAACTGCAATTTTCTAGGCTCCAGTTCTCCATCAAGTCACTAACTGTGATGAAAAAGTCAAAAGAGAAAAAAAAAAAATCCAAGGGTAACGGCGACATCATGGTGCAATAAGAGGCCTAAGGACACAGTCTCTTAGGGGATTCAGGTCCATGCCTCTCCACATTGCTGTGACTCTTTTTAATGAATTCTCCTGTTGACTTTATAAGCTTGATCAGCTAAGCAGACTGCAAATGGCAAGTAGACATCACAGCAGTGGCATCTGGGATCATCTACCAAGACTTTGTTCCTGTGACTTGACCCCTGTTATTCCACTACTGCATCCAAAAATAGTTAGGATTCTACACTGAGTCACACTGGCCAGTGTCAGCCAGGTCATTTCTTGCTGCTGCTGCTGTTAAAAACAATAAATAATGCTATTGTAGTGCTTATGATATCCTGAGAAGTATTCTTAACCATGTTAGATAAATAACACATATTAGATCTTGCATAGTATGAAGGGCATTCTAAATCTCTCTGTATAAAATAGCTCAAAGTTTAGCTTTTATAATAGTCTTCATCAAGACCATTTCTGTTTACTGCAAGTATTCATGCTTCTGTCTGTAACTGCACAGATATGCCTCCTAAGTTTTGGCAATTACATATTTTAAGAAGTGTGTCCTCCTCCTATATCATCAAAACCAGGTAAATTCATGCATTTAATTAGGCTCCCTGTGACTTTGTCTATATTCTATGTATTCTGGGAGTCTGAAAACTTGTTTAAAAAGTTACTGAGTAGTTAAGAGTGTTGCTAGTCATCTAGGGGCTGCTACAAGATTATTATATAAGGATATATCCCAATCCCTACTATTATCTCCCTTTTTTACCTTTTACTATGGAAAATTTATAATATACAAAAGTACAAGAGCCAGTATAGCAGACCCTCATGTGCCCATTACCTGGCTTCAACAACTATCAACTGATGACAGTTTTGCTTTACCGATATCCTACATGTATCTTATTGTAATCTTATATTTATAAAATTAGTGACTGACAATGTATCCAGATGATATAATTTTTCCAGATGATCTAAGAACGTAAGGGTGGGGTAGGGAATGTCTGGATTGCTATTGTAGAAAATGAGAGCATGCATAGAAGGAAAGGGCTTGGTAAAACTAGAAAAAGCAATCTAAAGGAAAATAATGTTTGTAGGTTCGAGTACAAAAGAAGGCCACAAATTCTCCACCAATAAGTGGAATTTATTTTCTGTTCCCTGGAAATGTGGACATTTAAGCCTTATCCTATAGAATGTGGTGGAAGAAATGGTATGACAGCTCTGGATCTAGAGGGTTAAGAGCATTGTAATCTTCCACTTTCTCCCTCTTAGAACACTCATTCTTGGGTTACTTCCTCATGGAACCCAGCCAGCAGGCTGTAAGAATCCCAAGCCATATGGAGAGGCCACCTTGGGTGCCCCAGCAGACAGTCCCAGCTGAGTTCCTGCCTGACAACCACATCACCTACCAGCTATAGGGGGACCATCTTGGAGTTTCCAGCCCAATCAAGCTCCACGTGAGATCATGTGGATCAAAAGAACTAACCAGCTGAATCTAGTCAACCCATGGTTTGTGGTGGAGAATTTTAAAAGTTGCTGTTTTAAGCAAGCTGAGTTTTAGGCTGGTTTTCCATAGCAAAAAATAATTGAAACAGAATTTGTACTGGACTTCAGGTGCTGCCATGACAAAGAATAAAGGTTGCATTGGCTTTGGGACTGGTGGCAAGTCGAAGCTGGAAAGGCCTCGAGGAGACTGCTGGTGAAGGTGAAAAGTACAGCAAGAACATTGTTTTGGAAAGTTGGAGAAAAGAGGACCCAAGTTATGTCCTGGTAGAAAATAGTGAAACTGTTGCCTTTGGAGGCTTGGAAGAAAAGGTAGGTGATGAACTCATGGATCTGGTGAAAGCTATTTCCAAAAATAATGTTGATAGTTACTCATACTATTGGTCAAAGCATGTCTGAAGGTGCGCCCAGATTCAAAGGCAGGAGAATGGACTTCACTTCCTATGAGAGAAGTGGAAAGAATTTGTGGCCTTTGTTAATCCACCATGAGGGAAATTTGGTATCTGAAGGATACATACAATCCCAGCAGGTAGTACGAGAGAGCCCAAAAATAACACTGAATTCTGACTTAAGAAACATGGGAAAGAAAAGGTAAGTGTATAAAACCCTTACACCCTGAATACAGTAACGGGTTGATTTAATCTTTAATTAAGAGGGCTCGCCGATGTTGTAAACCTGCCCTTTGCTTCTTCTGTTATCCCTGAAAGTAATCAAGCAGACCAGCCAGAATAATCACAGGTATAAAGAGGACATTGCTTCCACTAAAAGAGAACAAACCAGTTTTATTGTTTCCTTGATGTTGAATTAAGGAGCTAGTCTGTTTTTTTCCATTAAACAGAACTAAAAT
Organism: Physeter macrocephalus; assembly: GCF_002837175.3. Lineage (NCBI taxonomy): Eukaryota > Metazoa > Chordata > Mammalia > Artiodactyla > Physeteridae > Physeter > Physeter macrocephalus. Next base: position 122,144,351 of record NC_041215.1, on the reverse strand, counting down.
CCACATCCAAGCGAATTACTCAGATCTGCTTTGAACAAAAGGCCATCATTGTCAAGATATAGGCCGTTTCATTTTTATCACAGGAAGAGATGTTAGGGTAGGTTAATGTCTTTAGAAATTATTTATCCTGGAAAATCTCCTGTGCATTACGCTGAAGTAGACTGGGAATTAGGAGACATTAATCTGAAAGAAGGAGCCGCTGCCGGTTATAGCCAAACCCCCAAATACCTAAATAGTTAGATCTTTTGGGTCTTTACAGATAATGATACTTAACAGCTGTGTTCTGTTATGTTGCTTGTGTGCCCCAAAGATGGTCAATATACCTTTGCACATGGTTTTTATTTGTCCGTGATCATTTGAAGGTGAATGGGAAGGTCCTGGGGAAAAAAATTGGGACGCCCAGGAAGCTTATATTTGGACTTCTTGGCCTCCTTTTTCCCATAACTTTCCTGATTTCATAACAACACTCTCTGCAGAGAAAAACGTGAGGCCCTAGAAGCCGATGCTGGAGACCAAATTCAAACAGGTCAGGGAAGGGGAGAATAAGAATAAGGGGTGAATTCTGATTGCCCAGATGGGCGTGTACCTCTGCATTAATCTCCTAAGGGAGAAGGACAGAGAGCCCTGACTTGACTTCTCTCAGATCCATTAAATCAGGGCTAGTGAAGGTCTTAAGAGATACTCCAAGAACTTCCAACCTGCTACCTCAATTTTAAAAAACACAGTGAAACTGCAGAGAGAACAGAGGCCGTCAGCAATTCTGTACATTTAGAAAAGCAAGTTCAGGAAGGACATGGATTGCTGTAAAATTTGGTAGAGAAACTGTTCCGTTACTCCGCCAGTTTTCCTAACCTACATTTCTTGCTCCACAAAAAGACAAACCATTTGTCTATCAGAGGATTCTGGTGGGATTTCCCGCCCTAGCACATGCTGATGGGCCCTGAGGTCGCCAGTGGTCTGGGGTTGCCATCTTATCTCAGCCACAAGAATTTGACTATAAATATATCTAAGTACAGATATTTCCAAACAATTGGCTCCCTTTTTCCTCCCTACCCTCCATGGCTTTCTCTTCTCTGCATGTTTCTCTCTTTCTTTTAAAATTAGGATTTCCCCAGTGCAAGAAATCTTGATTCTAGTTGTGACGCTCCCTCTAACTCACTTATAATAATGATAACTTGTGCTAGTCATTTCACCATTCCATCCCATTTTCCCATTTATAAATTATGGGATTATGCCTAGTACACCAGGTCTGAGTTCTCCCAGGAACCCCAATTTTCTTGAACCGTAGCCCAAAAGGCTTGTGCAGAAGATGGATGACTTCTCTTTTCTGCAACATGCTCTTTGTTCTGTTTTGAACAGAAAAATAATTAGTCCAGGTGAACAGAGGAACACAGTTTCTGAAGAAAAATTAACTTGAATGTCTTACACAGGAGCTAGCTGGTATTTCTACAATATATTTTCTATTCCTGTCCAAGACACTAACAATAGCACACAACGCAGTTGGAGGTAGAAATACCAGAGCCAGGGCTTCCCTGGTGGTGCAGTGGTTGAGAATCTGCCTGCCAATGCAGGGGACACGGGTTCGAGCCCTGATCTGGGAAGTTCCCCCATGCCGCGGAGCAACTAGGCCCGTGAGACACAGCTACTGAGCCTGCGCGTCTGGAGCCCGTGCTCCGCAGCAAGAGAGGCCGCGATAGTGAGAGGCCCGCGCACCGCGACGAAGAGTGGCCCCCGCTCGCCGCAACTAGAGAAAGCCCTCGCACAGAAACGAAGACCCAACACAGCCAAAAATAAATAAATTAATTAATTAAAAAGCAAGTTTAAAAAAAATAAAATACCAGAGCCACTGAGTACGAATTTCTCCCCAGTAGATCACAGCCATAACAATTACCTATTACCCAGTAGTAGGAATGATCTATGGCAAGCATTCTTCAGCTGGCTCTGAAAAGCCTCATGTGCTACGTTGGGTTTGGTGAGGTTACTGATGGCTTTGAGTCTGGCTGGGGGAGAAACGGGGAGAATGTGCTTTCTCATTTACAGAGCAGGGTTAGTTCACACAGTGAGGAAACATGCTCATGGATGACCATTCCCAAGGGCAATATTATAAGAATAGAAAAAACAAAACAGCGTACACATGCTGAGCAAACACTGAAGCTGAGGTGAAAAGGAAACAAATACGATCCCACACTTACATGGTCTTATAGGGGAGACCTCAACCAAGGCAAAAGTTCCGTTTAGAGGGTGCTCAAGATGTTGGGTTCAGTGCCCGTCATTTTTCTTCCCAAACAAGTTTTTCCTGCTTTGTTGTTTATGTATTCATTTATTTATTCATTCATTCATTCATTTTTCTGTTAATCTTCGCCTAGATTTCCAGGCTCACAGCACGGGAGTTGTCCTTAACGTTTCCTGTACCCTCCTGTGCAATGGATCTGTGACACTATGTCTGAAATGACTTTTCCATTCCCCTCTTTGCTGCCCTTTCACTATCCTGATCGGAGCCTGCGTGAGTAAACAAATCCCCAGCTGAACTGTTCTGTTTTCACAGGGCTCATAACCCTTGGTTTACATCTCTCCCATAATATTTATCAAATATTGCCTTGCTTTGGTTTGGTTTGTATTTCTTACATTCCCTACTGGATCATAAAAGGATGTCAGGCAACATTTCCTTCATGTCCAATTTTGCCACGGCATTTAGCTCTGTACCTTGTACACAGCAGAGCCTCAATACATTTCACAAATTGATTTCAAAAGCTAATAATTTCTCCAGATCCAAGAAGCCCGTGGGGTGGAATGAAAGTAGCAGCAGGATGAAGAGTACAAATTTGAGCAGTGATATTAATACTAATAATGACAATAACAACACATTTATTGAGGGCTTATAAATGCCAAACCCTATCCTAGGCATCTGTACATGATTATATGTAACATTAATAAGAACAGACAAATAAGCATGTTTGTTGTTGTTGTTGTTACAGATTGTACATAATTTTACAGATTAGAGAATTGAAGAGCAGAGAACTTAAGAACCCTGTTCAAAGTCACATAGTCCATAAGCATCAGTATTAAATTCCAGAAGGCCTGACTGCAGAACCCGCCATAAAATAGGTAGGTTATTCTACGCCTCAGTCTCTCAAGTTTCTCCTCCAGATCCCAAAGGGCAAGCGTGTCCTGGGGTGCCCTCAGGTTCTGTCTTCCTCTTGCTCCTGCAAAACCTCTTGGACTCCCTGACCCTTGAACTAGCTACCCTGGAGCTATCGTAGGAGTCCAACATCAGAGGGTCCATGGGTAGCCAGGACCACCTCTCTGTCTTTGATTATGCCTGCAAGTCCAGATGCACAGCCCTGGGACTTGCCAGGTACCTAGGGACTGGGCAAGAAAGCTGGAATAACTGGGTGTCCCAGGAGGGTTCCTCCTGACTCCTCCTGACTCCAGATTTCCCCAAGGAGCTCATATTCTATGGGCAGAGACTCCCAACACACAATCAAACAAAAAAACAAATATCAAGTGGTGATAATGGAAACTGAAAAGTGTAGCAGAGTGAAGGAAAGGGAGTGAGGGTGGCTGTTTTAGGTGGGATGGTCAGGAAGGGACTCTCGCATGAAGTGCCAATTAATACGAAGAAAATATTTTAAAGGAAGCCTCCTGAATTTATGTATAGCCACTGATTACAATATTTTTATTTCATTTAGTGTGTGCTGTCTTAGGAATAAGGGCCATTCATACTAAATATGGAAACTTAGGAAAATACACATACACAAAATACACACACACGGCACATAGACACATAGACACAAACATACACACAAAAATGCATAATGAATGAAAATTATCTGGCTAGGGATATTTAAAAAGTATTAAGCCAAAGGAAGATCTCCTATTAATAAATTTGAGACAATTTGAGGTTTGCAAGCCAGGTTGGGGAGGGATTGGGGACAGGAGAGGTTTCTCCACACTCCTGGGGTCAAGCACCTGGCTGTCACCTGTTCTACCTATGCCCAAAGAGAGGCCTTCTCTAGATGCGTAGGTTTTCAGTTTGAGGTCCTTAAAATGTGGATGTTAGCTTTAAGCCCCTCAAAAAGGCATTTCAGGGATATATTTTAAAGCAAATTCCAGTCTATTGTTATTATTTTATTTATTTATTTATTTTTGGCTGCATTGGGTCTTTGTTGCTGCACGTGGGCTTTCTCTAGTTGTGAAAAGCAGGGGTTACTCTTCATTGCGGTGTGCGGGCTTCTCTTTGCTGTGGCTTCCTTGTTGTGGAGCACGGGCTTTAGGCACGTGGGCTCAGTAGTTGTGGCTCGCAGGCTCTAGAGCACAGGCTCAGTAGTTGTGGTGCATGGGCTTAGTTGCTCTGTGGCATGTGGGATCTTCCTAGACCAGGGCTCAAACCAGTGTCCCCTGCATTGGCAGGCAGATTCTTAACCCCTGTGCCACCAGGGAAGTCCCCCAGTCTATTATTAAAACACCTGTTCAATCGTGAGACCATTCCTGACATATGAGGGATTATAGGCTGGAGAAAGAGATGACAGTACAATTTATGAGTCATCTCACAATTCAGTTTTGAGGAGACTAATCCCCTGTATTTCCTGTCAAATTATTATTAAAAAATTAATACAAGTCTTTCCCTTTAACTTATAAAATTACACCAAATGCAATAGATTAATTTTTTACATGTCACCATTTTGGAACAAAGCAGGAAGACAGGAGGCAATAATTCACTTTTTTGAGCCATTCTCTGTGGTTTAGCCTCTGACAATCAAATTTTTGTGACCCATGTGGTCATTCATGGGTAGGTGTTCATTGCAGAAAAGCTCAGCCATCACAGGCTCTGCTGACACGATACAAGGAAATCCAAACATGCTTTGTTATTCACCTTAATACATCTTAGTCTGACTCCGTATTGATTGTCTACAAGCCCCTGTAGTGAAACAAAGGGATCAACCCCAGTAACATGAATGTTGTTCCCTGTATGCATCAAGTCCATTAACAGAAACCACTCAACAGCATCAGTTTTAGGTCAATGGCTTTTAAAACATGGAGTTCCTACTGCAGAAGGACTTTTCCAAGGCGGAGAAATCGTACAGAAAGTTGACAATGGGAGGCATACATTGAAAACTAAGGGGAACAAAATTGGTTTAATTATAGAACCCCATCCAAAAGAAAAAATTGGGCAGGCTCATCTTTTCAATTCCATAGTGTATTTTTCATCAGCTCTAGCCCTCCTTGCTTCTATCTCTTCACAGGTCCATTTTCTTGGTTTCATGAGACATAAACTTGTGGTTAAGAATTATATCAGAATAGAAATTGAAAGAATTATGCCACGAAGGCAGGAAGGAATGATTCTGAGTTGTATCACATTATAAATTGAAAGAATTATGTGATTGGATTCAATTCTGGAGTTCAGGTGTCAAAGAGATAGGTCAGAAAACCAAGTGGCATGATCATATTAGAGGTTACAAAGATCCCAAGCTTTTGGTTAAAGAGATAAGGGAGCTGGCCTTGAGAATTCTCAGCAATATTTGACATTTAAAGAAGTTTGAATCTTTGGAAGAGAAGAAAATGAATGCCATCCTGGGAGTGGGAAACCTGAGGAAACTAGAAAGGTTGAAAGGAAAAGAAAAGAAATGAAGAAACGAGTTGATAATATAACTGAAAGCGACTTGCAAATATCAACCTTTTAAGTACAGGGATTTTGTTCATCTCTGTTCATTCATTTGTTTAATCAATAAATACTTATTGAGTATTTACTGTGTCATGCATTGTTCTAGACACTGGAGATACAATGATGGACAAAATTGACAAAGTCCCTGCCTCCATGAAACTTACATTCTAATGGGAGAAATAAACAATGAATATTTATTTATTATATTATTTATTATCATATTATATTTATTACTATATTATACATTTTAATCTAGTATTAGATAGTGACTGGTGTCATGAAGAAAAATAAAACCAAGTAATAAGGTAAGAGATGTGCTATTTTAGATAGGATTTTATGTCCTGGAAAAAAAAGGTGGGGGATCTGATTTATAGGCTTTCTGATTCCATGGTGTAAACACTCCTGCTCTGGCCAATTTGGGCTACCATCATGCCATTACTGAATTCAAAGATGGGAAGAAAACTCACAGTTGCCCTTTGCAAGCTCATACAAGCTGGCTCCAGCCTACCACTGGTGGATGGAGAAGGCTTCTATGAAGAGGTAACATTTGAGAGGAACCCTCAAATAAAGGGAGGCACTGAGCAGTGCAGATCTATGGGAGAATAGTATTCAGACAGAAGAAACAGCCATTGCAAAGCCTTGAGGCATGGCCATGCCTGATGAGTTAGCAGAACATCAAGGAAGCCAGGGTAGCTGGAGAAGAGTGAGTGGGAAAGGTAGGTGAGGCCAAGATCATGAAGTGCTGTGTAGACCATCTTGAGGTCTTTGGATGTTATTCAAACTGTGATAGGAAGTGACTAGAGGAGTTTGAACAGGGGCTTGGCATAATGTGACTTATGTTTGAAAAGGATCACTCAGACTGCTAGTGAACAGAATATGGGGGTGGGGATGGACAAGAGAGGAAGCAGGGAGACAAATTTGGAAGCATCTGTCAAGTACCCAGGCAAAAGATGGTGGTGAACTGAATGGGATGGAAAATGGTAGAGGTGGTGAGATGTTATATTTGGGACCAATCTATCTTTCATACACACATAGATATATACGCATATGCATATACATATTCATACATACAAACATACATATACATATTCAACTTCTGGAAATTGAACTCCAGATACGATGTGGCTTGCCTTAGGTAAAACACCCAGAAGTGGCAAAGTCAGGACTGATGCCAAGCCCACATCTGTACTGCTCAGGATGAAGGACTAATGGGGTAGTGGGGTTGTTTTGAACGAGACCAGGGCTTGAAGATAAGACTGTCTGGTAAGAGCTTTGAAATATATTTTGAAACTAGAATGAGCAGTGTTTGCTCATGGATTAGATCTGGACAAGAGAAAGAGAAGTGTCAGTGATGTCTCCATGAATCTTATCTGACTATCTGAGCTAGTGGTTTGGGCACAGAGTAAGTTGGAAAGTATTAGGAAAGAACATATTTATGAGGAAACGTTAAGCGTTTGGCTTTGAATACGCTAGGTTTGAGATGCCTCTTAAATAGCCATGGGGCAACACAGAAAGGCGGCTAGAGATGCAGTCTGGAATGTAGGAAAGATACTGGGGTTATAGAAACAAATGTGGGAGTCATCAATCTTGTAAATGGTATTTAACGCCATGGCATTAGATGAAATACTGATGGAATAAGTGTATCTAGAGAAGATACACGAGGAAAACTAAATCTTGGGGCCCTCCCAAATTTAGAAGTTAGAAGATAGAAGAATCCAGAAAAGGATATGAGAAGAAAAGTAAAAATTAAAAAAGAGAATTTTGTTTTCCCGGAAGCCAAGAGAAGAAAGTGTTTCAAGGGGGAGAATGGTCAGTTTGCTAAATGCTGTTTGGAAGTCAAGAAAGATACAGACTGAAAATTGACCATTGAATTTGCCGACATAAGGGTCATTGGCTACCTTGACAGAGTCTCAGTAGGAGGAGGAGAATATTGAGGGTGTTGGGATGGAGCTTCATACGAGTGATTTTGAGAGAGAATGGGTGATAGGACAATGGAGAAAGCTAATATAGACAACACTTTCAAGTTTTGTCTTATAGCAGAGCTGAGAAATGATTCAAGAGTGTAGAGAGGTGTGGGTTCAAAAGAGAGATTTTTAGCAAAAATATTACAGTGTATTTGTGTATCAATTGTAATGATCAAAAGAAGAGGAAAATTGACGATGCTGTAGAGAAAGGAGAAAATTGTAAGAGCAAGGTCTTGGAGTGAGAGGATAGGAAGAGATCCAGACAACAAGTGGAAATATTGGTCTTAGACTGGAGCCCAGACCATTCATCCAGCATAACAGGAAGAAAGGCAGAGCACAAGGGTACAGAGAGAGGCAAGCCATGTGAAATGCTGGTGGTGAGGAGGGAAAAACATTCCCTTTTGAATGCTTCTATTTTTCAGTGAAATGAGAAGCCAAGTCATCAACTAAGAGTGAAGGGGTGTTTGAGATTGGAGGGGTGAGGAAAACATGTTACTTGGCCCTATGGGAGATGGGAGAGTAAATCAACTGTAGGGCTGCCTGCCAGTGCTAAGGGTCCACTGGAGATCTGCTATCATAAATGCCAAGTGAGGTCAATCACTAGTCAACATGGCTAGTGTTTTCCTCCAGTGAAATCCAGCTATTTGAGTACAGTTGTAGAATCTGAAAGGAATTGGGTTTAATCAGGGTTGGAGCTTTTCTAGGCACAGAAGAAGAAAGAAGAGAAGGGCAAGGGAATAGATTATGAATGTAAGGGAGCATTTATAATAATGGTCCATGAAATCTCAGCTAGACAGGGAAGAATGTGAGGAGGAGTGTGGTGTGTGTGTGTGTGTGTGTGTGTGTGTGTGTGTGTGTGTGTGTGATATTGTGGAGGTGCCACTGTGATGATGGGTAACAACGGATCTCAGATTCTAGTGAATCTGGTGTCTTGAGTACTAGGAGGAGCGAGCTGAAAATATAGGAGAAAATAGAGAGTAGAATAGGTTAATTAAGATTTTGGAAGTGGTACACCTACGGATAATAACAAAGTAGTACTGGGGAGATTTTTTTTAAAAAAACACCAAATCCAGGCCTTGCTGCTGATAATTGAATGGTAATTTTGGGGAGGTGGGGCTCAGACATTGGTATGTTTCAAAAGCTTCCCAGGTGACACTAATGTGCATCCAGAGCTGAGGACCACTGGTCTAGGGATTATATTTTAATTGGTATGAAGCAAATCCTAAGCATTAGGATTTTAGAAATGTCTTCTAGAATTATTTTTTCAATGGTTTTAATTGTAGGAAAATACACATAACTTAAAAAGGAAATATCTGCATAGAATATCTTCTTCTATCCTTTCACTGTCAGTCTATTTGTGTCTTTGGATCTAAAGTGAGCCTCCTGTAGGCAGCATATAGTTGGATGATGTGTTTTATCCATTCTGCTAATCTCTATCTTTTGACTGGATAATTTAATCCACTTACATTTACAATTATTACTGATAAGGAGGGACTGATTACTGTCACTTTGTTATTTGTTTTCTATATGCCTTATAGCTTTTTTTCTCTCATTTTCTGCATTACTGTCTCCTTTCGTGTTTCATTGCTTTTTTGGTTGTGAAATGTTTAAATTTCTTTCTCATTTCCTTTTGTGTTTATTCTACAGCTATTTCTTTTTGGTTACCATGGAAGTTACATTTAACGTCCTAAAGTTATAACACTGTAATTTGAATCTATACCAGCTTAACTTCAATAATATACAAAAATTCTACTGCTTTACAGCTCTATCCCCATCCCTTTCTGTTGGTGATACCACAAAATTACACTTATATACATTATATGCCCCCAAATGTAAGTTAATTCTTTTAAATGCATTGACCTTTTAAATTATATAGAAAACAAAATTTGGAGTTACAAACCAAAGTTACAATAATATTAGCTTTTAGACTGGTAATTGTGTTTTTTTCTTTAAGTGTACTAGTCTCTTGAATCATGTAGAAAATAAAGTGCAGTTATAAACCATTGTTACGATAATACTAGATTTTATAATTGCCATAATTTACCTTTATTGAGATCTTCAATCTCCATATGGCTTCGAGTTCCTTTTTATTTTACCCTTCTGGCCTCCCTGGAGCATTTCTTATAGTTAGATCTAGTTGTCACAAACTTCCTTAGCTTTTGTTTATCTGGGAACGTCTCAATTTCACCCTTGTTTTTGAAGGACAGTTTTGTCATATGTAGGATTCTTGGTTGACAGGTTTTTTTTTTTTCCTTTTAGCACTTTGACTATATAAACACATTCTCTTGTGGCCTCCAAAATTTCTGATCAGAAATCTACTAATAATCTTATTGAGGAACACTTGCATGTGACAACTTGCTTCTCTCTTGCTGCTTTCAAGATTCTCTCTTTGTCTTTGCCTTTTGAGATTTTGATTATAATTTGTCTCAGTGTGTGTATCTTTGAGTTCATCTTATTCCCAAGTTTGTTGAGCTTCTTGGTTATTTATATTCATGTGTTTCATCAAATTTGGGAAGTTTTCAGCCATTATTTTGACAAGTATTCTCTCTGTCCCTTTCTTTTTATCTTCCTTTTCTGGGACTCCGAAAATGTGTGTGCTGATCCACTTGATAATACCTCACAGGTCACTTAGGCTTTTTTTATATTTCTTCTTCTCCTTCTTCTTCTGTTCCTCAGTTTCAGTAATTTTCATTGTCCTGTCTTCAAGTTTGCCGATTCTTTCTGCCTGCTCAAATCTGCATCTGAATCCCTCTAGTGAATTTTTAATTTCAGTTATTTACATTTTCAGCTCCAATTTTTTAGGTTTTTGATTTTTTATTGCTATGTCCATTTTATTTATACATCATTTTCTTTACTTTCTTCACATCTTCCTTTAGTTCTTTGAGCATTTATAAGACAGTTGTTTTAAAGTCTTTGTCTAGTTTATGTGACATCAGATCTTTTACAGGAACAGTTCCTGATGTCTTATTTTTCTCCTTTGAATGGGCCATACTCTCCTGTTTCTTTGTATGCTTTGAGATTTTTGTTCAAAAGTGAACAATAGAATCTAATAATAGGGTAACTCTGGAAGTCAGAGTATCTCCCTTCCCCAAGGTTTTCTGATTTTTGTTATTGTTTTTTGGTTTTTTGACTGTTGTAGGCTGTGTCTGTGCTGAGGATCATCCTGAGGGGTAAACTTAAGGTCTTCTCAGGTATTTTCTGAGTCTTTTTCTGGACAAGGACAGTCACTTTATAAGTTTCCTCATTTGTGCAATTTTTTTTTTTTTGTGTGGTACACAGGCCTCTTACTGTTGTGGCCTCTCCCGTTGTGGAGCACAGGCTCCGTGGCCATGGCTCACGGGCCCAGCCGCTCCGCGGCATGTGGGATCTTCCCAGACCGGGGCACAAACCTGTGTCCCCTGCATCAGCAGGCAGATTCTCAACCACTGCGCCACCAGGGAAGCCCTATGCAATTGTTTTTAAATGTCCTAGTTTTTAATGTTTGATTCCCAAAAGGGGAAAAGAGAAAAATGAAGGGAGGATAAAAGGCACTGGCCTTTTAAATCCCTTAGAAGTCACTTCAGCCCATGAGAGAGGGGTTTGCAACAAAATCGGCCACCTGTCTCTTCATCTGCATCTCTGTGATCAAAAGCAGCAATCAGCAATCAGAGCACAGATTCTTGATATTTGGAAGATAAGGTCCTTTTTTGCCCATCCTGGCTCCTGTAAGCTGTGTGTAAGCTGCTCCAGAAACCGTGAACAGCTGCCTGCCATGTGGCTGGGGTGGGGGATAGGTAGCTGCTACAGTGCTAAGAGGTGAAATTGACCAAAATAAGCCTCGACATATCCTCCAAGTCTTCCCCTAGATATCGTCAGGCTTCAACAGATTCCAGAGTTCCAAAACAGTTATATCAGATAGATTCTGCCAGTGCAATTGTTGTCTAGGTGAGGAGATAGATAGATTCCTGGTGATTACTACTTACTCTACCATTTTCCCAGAATCCTCTCTCCTTCCAGAGGGAGGATTCTGGGAAAATGTTGTTTATATTCAACATAAAGCAAAATTTAAAAATCATCTAGAGGGTTTGTTAAAGCATGATTTCTGGCCCTACCTCCAGAGTTTCTGATTTATTAGGTTTAGTTGGTGTTAGGTGATGTTACTGCTGGTGGTCCAGAGGACACACTTTAAGAACCAAGGTTGTAGACTACAGTGTTAACTTTGGGAGTAGGTAGGAGAGGTGAGTAATCCTTCTCAAATTTTAATATGCATATCAATCATCTAAGCTTTGATAAAAAGCAGAATTTGATTCAGTAGAAAGAGAGTGAGGTCTGGGTTTTTCTGTATGTATCATAATTGACCTCATGCTGCTGCTGGTCTGCAGATCATACTTTGAGTAGCTAGGGACAGAGTGTAAGATAATAGGTGAACTAACAGGTGAGAGCTTTTGATGAAAGAGGCAACAGATATTTATTCAACCCCTGCTCCGTATGCCAAGCATTGCAGTGTTTTCTGCTAACAATTAAAATATGCAAGGGCAGAAACTTACTAAATATACTCTATGCTTCATTAAGTGTCCCTGCTTGATTATAGAAATAACATGGTCTTAGTGATATGGTGCTTCGTTCTCAAATGTTTTCCAAGTAGAATTTCCATATGTAGAGAAGATTGGCTACTTAATGCTATTTGGCTGTTAGGTGAGCTGAAGCAGTTACCCGCATGTTAGATGTGATTTAAAGTTTTGTGTTTTATCTTAAAATGCTATGTAAGTTTTACTTGTTAAGCATAATGCTTGTTTTATAGAAAAAAAAATTTTCCTTAACATCCTTAAGAAAAAATTAATATTCAAGGAAATATTAATATTTTATTAAAGGAAATAAATATCCTTAAATTAACTTTAAGAAAAATTAATACTCAAAGAAAGCTCATTCTTGTCCTCTCGTTTTGTTTTTCTTTTGCAGTGTGTGTAGCCAGTGTAAGAATCACCATTGCAGTAAAAAAAAAAGACATTTATAGCCACTGTTATAAAAAATGTCAACATGGAGGCTCTAGACACTCACTAACTGGGCTCAGTCTGGGTTCCACACTGTCAGCTCTGTAGCTCGTTTCTGGAGAGTTCCTTAACCTCTGTATGTAAACCTTGGTTTACAGATCTGAATAGAAAAAAATCCAATAATATTTACCTAATAAAGTTCTTGTGAGGAGTAAATGTGGTATTTGTGTTCAATCTTCAGCACAGTGTCTGACATAAAAGAAGGGCTTATTCAATATTAGCTATTACTATTATCGTTACTATTTAGGGTAATAAGTATATCTGGATTCAGGTTTTGCCCCAATGGGGGCATGTTTTCTAGACCTGGAGCACGTCACACCTCTTTTTTAGGACATCAGTTTTCTTCCCTGAAAAAGGAGAGGAGAGTCAAGAGCTCTGTGGTTCTCAAACTACTTTATCCAGCATCAGAATCACCTGGAGGTTCTGATTCAGCAGCTCTGGAGTGAGCTTTGAGAATCTGCATTTCTAATGAGTTCAGTCTATCTTCTACTGATATTTAGCAGAGGGTCAAAAACATGTGCAATCTTGCTCAGGAATTAGAGAAATGAAAGAATTTAAAGAATGCAGAGTTAAAGAACTCTATGACTGAAAAGAATCTTGGGGGTTATTTATAGAAGAGATAAGAAACTCAAATAAGAGCAGCTGCTGGTCCAAGTTAATGCAGATCTGGAACCAACACCCTGATGTGGACCCCTATTCACGTTTGCCCCTCAACTGCCTTCAGCTCACACAGCACCTGGAAAACAGTTCTTATTAACTTAGACCGACTTTAAGCAGTGCTTGATCAGATTTCTCTAGCCAGTGGGTGCAAATGGGATAACAATAAAAATAATAGTTAATACTTACTGAGTCTTTCCTATATGCCAGGAGCACAGACATAAACTATATTCCTGTGGTTGTCACCAGCATTTGCCATTCAGTATAATTAGCAACTTCCAAAAATCCTCCAAGATGTCTCACGTATGGTCAGAGACGAGCTGGTATTTTTGCCAAGGTTTTCCTCTCCTGTTTCAGGCTCCTTCAGTGATGTTGGCTGCTGAAGTTGTCTATAGAGGTTTGGCTGCCTGCGTTAGAAGATGCTTCATTTCCACCCTGAGGGCTTTGCCCTAAAAGTCTGATGAGCTGGGGACACCACCATCACAGGTTCAGCCATGGCTCTGAAGCCTTCAGTATGCCAAAGCCTCCTTGTCTTTCAGGCAGATAGTGGAGGACCCAAGAGGCATCCACCCAAGTCAATGGCTCCTGCTGCCTCAGAAAGCTACACCCTCAAGGAGATATAGCTGTCCAGCTTTCTCATTCAAACAGACCTTGAGTTTCTGAGCCAGGCGCAGACGGTGGGGAGAACGATAATGGGTCTTCCTCCTTTCTTTTAGTCCTACTGGTTTATTCACTGCCTTTTAGTGTGTATACATTTGTTAGGTACCAGCTGAGTTTCTCCATTTAGCATCATCAGCCTGATTTAGAGGGAATCCCTTTGAGAATATGGCACTCCTAGAGTTTTTGGTGGTTTTATTTTGGCCTTTGTGATTTATAAATATGTTAGTGAGAATTGAAAGGTGCTGAATCAAAGGACTGCTTAGCCATTTTTGTTACTTTTTGTTTGAATGCATTTTAGAATTACAGAAAAGCTGCAAAGAATAGTATGGCGTTCACTCGTATCCCTCATCCAGCTTCCACTAATGTTAACAGCCTACAGAACCATCATACGATGATCAACACCAGGAAGTTAAACTTGGTCAGTACTACTAACTAAACTTCATCTTATTTCCATAGTTTTTCCACGAATGTACTTTTTCTTTTCTAGGACTGTTTCCAGGGTCCCAAATTTCTTTACTTTTCCTTAGACTCCTCTATTCTCTAATATTCCTCAGGCTTTTCTTTCATAATCTCAACACATTAGAAGAGTACTGGTCACTTACTTTGTTCCTAAATTTGGGTCTGTCTGATGTGTTCTCGCATTATAATGAGGTTATAGTTTCTTTTGGCAAAAGTGATGTTGTGTCCTTTTTAGTGCATCATATCCCGGGGTTCATGATGCTGAAAGTTCTTATTCTTGATGATGTTAACCTTGATTCCTCGGGTAAGGTAGGATCTGCTGTTTTCTTTCCAAAGTTATAATCTTTCCCTTCATAATTCATAAATATCTTATGGGACCTACTTTGAGACAATACAAACATCCTTCCCCCCCCCCAAACTTTTATCCATCAATTTTAACTCCATTAGTTGATCTTATCGGCAATAATTACTGTAGTATTTGCCTAATGGTGATTTTCTATTTTTCTCTTTCTCTCTACATTTATCATTTGGAATTGTTTTGTAAGGAGGAATTCATTCTGTTCTTTAACTTTATCAATATGGACTTATGGATATTCATCCTCTATTCAGTGGGTTAGAATCCAATGATCTCATTATTTATATTGTTTCTCTAATTGTTCCACTCTGGTCATTGGGAGGTCCTTTGGGTTGGCTCCTGTATCAGGAAGCAATTTTTACTGGAAATTGGCCTTAATATTATTTCTTTTAAATCATAGATTACACTTTTCTACAGTATAATAATCCCCTGAGGGGGTTGTTAAAATATAATCCTTGTCCTCACTCCCAATGTTCTGATTTAGAGGATGGGGTTGGGACCCTGTAATCTACACTTTAACAAAATGTAGGCTGGATTGTTAAACTAATGGGCCACAGAAAACATGTGAGGAACACTGTTTTTAGAGACAATGTTTCAATATATATCCTGGAGACTTTTGTATCAGTATACCTTTATGTATATCTATCTAGCTGTATATCAACCAATATATCTACCTACCTTATATCCATACATGATATGTACTAGATGTTCTTTTTTATAACCTGCTTTGTTTTCACCCAGTAATTTCATGAAAGTTTTTGCATGATAAAGAATATGCTTCTACAGTACCTTTTTCAATAGCTATTGTATTTTATGTATTAGAGTTGGTTAGATTTTTTTACCTTTATAAATAACACTGTTGACATATATCTCATATATAATGAATTATTTCTTTACAATAAATTTATAGAAAGATGTTGACTCAAAAGTTATTTACATGGTTGAGGCTTTGGAAATCTATTGACAGTTTGCCTTCTGTTGACAGTAGATGGTAGTGCTTTCCCCCCGACACTTTAATCAATGTTTAATCATATTCGTTTCATAAAATAGGTAGTCAAAGAAAAAGTATCTAACTAATGATACTTGAAATTCTTTTATTTTTAATGATGTTAACCTTTTTAATATTTTTATTGGTCATTTATATTTCTTCTTATCGAATGCAAAGTTGAACCTCTACCTCTTGATCAAAGAAGCTAAGTGGGAAAGCAAGGTTTTAGGAAGACTGACTTTGTAACAAAATGAAGGACTGATTGTGCTATTGAGATGTTAATAGAGGGGTTGCATATCTGCTCAGCTACTGAAAAAAGAATCACATAAAAAAGTTGCTCCTGTGTGTACCCCAACATAGCATATTTGCCCTGCTTTATTTGTCTATTTATTTGGCTATCTCCCAAGTTATGAATGGCCCAGCTCTTAAAGGCAGAACTTTATCTCGCTTGATGTATAAATCAATGCCCATTTAGCAGACTCTTGGGCATCAAGTTGTATTCCAAGGACATGTTAGCTGGAAGAATAAAAGGATATCCCATTGATAGTGAAACGTCTCAGATCATCCATGCACCAAGAGAAGAGCATCATTCACTTTTCTGACTCAATATTAGAAGTAATAGTAACTTTTTTTCTTCTAAAATCTGTCATTTATCTTGCTGCCTAGAGTAATTGTCTGCTGGCTTAACTTTTTCTGTTTTATCATTTATGACCTGCCTATTCCAAAAAGAAAGATGTTTTGTGGGTTAAATTAGTTAAAAATAATTAAATAAACTTTTAAAATTAAAGGACAGTTTCCAGGAACTTAAAATAAATTTGCTATTGGCAGTAAGATTTAGTTATAAGATTTCTGGGAGCCAAGAAAAAAGGTAAACATGTTGAGTTGTATAATTTTTATTGTCTCTAAGAGGAAGCTCAGTGGGGAAAAACTAGGGGAAAAAAATGTTTAATCACCAGGATCATTATATAAAAGACACATGAGGTAATATCAAGGACAATGTCTTCTACTACAGTTTTGTAACAAAAAGAAAATGACACACATACAAACAATCACGCACACATACGTTCTGCATGTAGATTGAAATATGTTTTATCTTTCTTTGACTGCACAGTTGTATAGGCTAATTCAGTAAGCACATTTTAACAGAATATAGTCCAGGTATATTGTTTTCTGAATACCCAAATTTATAGAGAAACAGCTCAGAAAACCCAGATCCACAGAAGAAAAGAGAACTGCGACACAGGTTACATTGTAGGGGCACTAACCTACCATACGCAGGTGCATGAACAGGCTTCCAGATGCCTGTGCCCTTCCCAAAATTCTTTGCAATACATAGATATTCTCTGGGGAGAAGGTCGATATCTGCCTATCTGCCTCATATTTTCAAAGATTGTTCATTGATCCAAGCTGCTTTAGAAACTACTTAGCCAGAAAATTCCCAAATCATTTTCATTTGATTTAAAAATTCTCATTCACTAAGCTAAAAATCAGGAGGAAGTATCATGGGATTTTTCTGGGAAGAGTCCAGGGTGACAGGGGAAGTAAAAATAGGATTGATGCTCTGGGCTCGCATAACCAAGCATGCAGATGATGTAGGGGACCTGATGGATGTCCGGTGTTGGCTTTTCAGGTGGGTCCCTGCTTACTGAGTCACTCCAGGCCATAAATCGCAATTGCTTCCCTCCTTTTCTAATTTCAAAATCTCTCATTAAAAATTTATAGTGGGCAGTCATCCAGCTATTTATGACTATGTCTAGACAACTGAAAAACAGCAGACAGTGGCAGGGTCGATTCGGGGCTTTCACTTGTCTTGGTGACCAGTTCAGATCGGGGCAGAGTTGATCAGATCAATTAAGTGGAAATCAGATGTTAATGCAACCAGAGCAATCGACCTAGGGAGAGAAACTGATTGTCTCCACTGGCGGTAGCAGGGGCCAAAAATGAATATCCGTTCTCTTGTTTGCAAGCGTTTGTCAACAGTGTCACTGTGTTACTCTGCTTGGGCTGGCATCACAGAATTCCACAGACAGGGTGGCTTAAACAACAGGAATGTATTTTCTCACAGTTCTGGAAGCTGGAAGTTCCAGATCAAGCTGCCATCAGGGGTAGTTTCTGGTGAGAGCTCTCTCCTTGATATGTGTACAGCTACCTTCTCCCTGTGTCTTCACATAGAGCGCAGTGGAAAGAGAGACATCTCTGTGTTTCTTCTTTGTCAGATAAGGATACCAGTCCTATCGGATTAAGGCCCCACTCTTGTGACTTCATTTAACTTTAATTACCTCCCTAAAGGTCCTGTCACGGAATACAGTCACATTGGGGGTTAGGGCTTCAACATAGGGGTTCTGGGAGGACACAATTCAGTCCATATCAGTCACTGACTAAATAGGGCAAGACCTGTTGAAAGCTGCTGTGCAAGTAAGGTGATACCTCATTTTTTCTAGACAAGATGCCTTCATTACCTCTGTGACAGTGAGACCTGTTAGTCAGCTCTCTTTGGGCAGGATTATTAGTTGACATTCATAGCTTGCTCAGAAACTGTCTATGCTTTTTTTGACATTGTTACTGACAAAAGCCTTTGTTACTGACAAAACACCTGGAGACAGGCAGAAAACACTCAGGACACCAGAGGGGAAAGATGAGCAATGATGAATCTCGTGGCCACTAGAGAATTCCTACTTTTAGAAACAGAAACCTACATTATAATGTCTTGTAACCTGTGTCAGTGGAGTTGGGCTACAGCAGTGAGAGAATGCACGATTCAGTGTCCAGATTCTTCCCATTACAGCACATTCATTTATTTGCTTGTGGGGTAATGGGCTATGTGTCATTCTGAATGACGTGGCAAATTGGAGGACGGTGGAAGAACAGGGCATTCTCAACTTGTGTGTGGCAAGATCACAGGGTCCTAGAATTTTAGGAATAGGAGACTTTTGCAGGATTAAAGACTAGTAATAGACCCCTGTGTTTGTTTGGAGCTTTGTGGTCAAGGAGGCTCTTTCGTACACTTACCACCTGGCCAAGGCTGACACCAGGTGTGGACACCTGGATAAAGCAGGGTTGACCAAATTCTCTCTGCTACAGGTTTGGAATTGGAACTGAAATAAAATGGTTAATCTTTGCTGATGTCTGGAACTAAGGGTATATAAACACAGGAGCTATGAGAAAATTGTATCCAAATGGACCCAGAGAAAACTGTTTGGCAGAGACAGAAGAGTGAATTAGATATTCAGAGAGTAGCAGAGATAGATTACGGAGAAGGAGAGGGAGAGGGAGAGAGCTAGAGAGATGAGAGATGGGGAGGCAGAGACTGTGAGAGTAATGGTTCAGTTCCTTATGGACTCAGAGCTAAATCTGGCATGGCCTTCTCTGTGGGTGGGGAGGTAGGTAGGAGCAGTGCACAGAATAGCAGGACTACTGTCATGAGTTTTGGAACCCTCCAATTTTTTTTTTTAACATCTTTATTGGAGTGTAATTGCTGTACAATGGTGTGTTAGTTTCTGCTGTGTAACAAAGTGAATCAGTTATACATATACACATGTTCCCATATCTCTTCCCTCTTATGTCTGCCTCCCTCCCACCCTCCCTATCCCACCCCTCTAGGTGGTCACAAACCACCTAGCTGATCTCCCTGTGCTATGCGGCCGCTTCCCACTAGCTATCCACCCTACGTTTGGTAGTGTATATACGTCCATGCCACTCTCTCACTTCGTCCCAGCTTACCCTTCCCTCTCCCCGTGTCCTCAAGTCCATTCTCTACGTCTGCCCCCAAATGTTTTTAATAATTTTACAATTTAGACTCTGGCCTAATCTTTATTTCACTAAACAATATTGCCTTCTAGAACACACATGAAGCTATGAATCCTGTAGTTTAATCCTGAAGGTGTACCTCAGTAAAAAGAATATTAACCCTTGCAAAGAAATCCTTTCAAAATATCTCAAGACATTTCTATATAGATCCCAGAAATGTCTTAAAAATATCTTTATTTTATTCCTTTCTGGTCCACTGTTCCCACACACCACAGCTATCCCCGTGCATCTTGCTCCAATGACCTGTTTCTAGAAAAACTCCTTTTGTGCTTTACCTAACAGCCTCCTGAGGGTCCTGTCACCACATATGTTTTAGTTACAAATGCAAGAACTTTCTAGAAGAATAAAGAAAGGAAAGAGCATGAGAGAGTTAAGATAAAATTCTCCTATTATAGTATTATGCAGAGGAAAGGCATAGACTGCAAATACTTTACTTTAATCATTTGTATCCCTGTAGACTTGTAATAACATATAAAAAGACAGTAAAATCTTAGAGTTTAGGATCTGAGAAAGCCTTTTGAAATCATTAAATCTAGACAACAATTCTACAAATGAGGACACTTGGTCCTAGATTTGAGAAGCACCTTCATAAAGATTATAACTTTAAATAATCGCAGCCTGCACAGATGTAGAAATCAAACATATGGACACCAAGGGGGGAAAGCGGTGGGGGGTGGTGGTGGTGAAAATAAAAAAATAAAATTCAAAAATTAAAAAAAAATAATAGCAGCCTGACAAAATGAGTTATTGGAAGGACAAAATACTGAACTTCTCATGTAATTGTTTAGTGCTGGACCAAGAAGGAACTTAGAGATAATTTCTCTAGCCTCCTTACTTTGTAGGTGAGTGTACTGAAGATTAAGAGCATCAAGTGACTTACCCTAGGTCTGAGATCTAATTAAGATTAGAGCTAAAACTTAACCTGGTTCTCAAAGTGCTTTGATGAATGATTTTATCGCCTTAGACCATTGGCTTCCAAACATTATATTACTATTTTAATTGAAAAAATGGATTCATTGTTTAAACAAATTAATGTAAGGAACTCTAATTGGTAATACTGATAATCCCTTGAATGGAGCAGTGTTTAACGATTTCCCCCAACACAAACACACACACACACACACACAGAGTCCCACCTGCTTACCTTCATTATATACCTTGTGACCCCTGGGGGGATGCTGAGAAAACTTTAGGCCTCTGCAAAGCAGAGTTTGGAAACCCCTACTTGGAAACTGCCTCACACCAAGACACTCCCCATCTCCATTTATAAGGTTTGGGAGGATTCAGGCTTTAGAAAGAGAATATAGCAAAGAGAAAATGCATTTGCTCCAGCAGGTCACACTGTAAATTTACATATTTTGACAAAGCAGCATAGGACAAGGGGGAGCAAAATGGATGAGAAGGAAGAAGGGATTGGAAACTACCCTGAGATCGGGCCTAGGTGGCATTAAGAATCATTATTTATTCATCTTCTGAAGAGGCAGAAGTGTATGAACTTGGTCTCTCTGTTAGACGGAAGATCTATCACGAATTGAAAGATGTTTGGACAAGAAAGCTGGTTGTCATTCCTCCCCAACATACTAGTCAGACACAAATCATTTTACTGATTCCCAAGGTGCTTCCGAATTCTCCAAACATCTTTGCATCATAAGGATCTGCTGACTTCATTACGAAACAAAAATATCGTCTTTGCATGCACACGTTTGTTCTCCTAAAGGCTTGCCTGCAACCCTGAAAAAGAATTTCCTGAACTTTCTAAAAATTGAAAACACAGATTGGGGTAATGAGGCCTAAGAGAAAGACTAACTGAGGAAATTTAACAATCTAATACAAATGAGAGGCAAATTTTAAGGAATGGAGTCAAAATGAAGAATAAGGGGATGATATTTCTTTTATGACAGTCCTTAGTGGAAGAGTTCCAAAGGTAGCTTCCCCTTAGTCACAACCATCTGTCAAATATTATACCAAAGGCCTATTCTAATAATGTTCTTAAACTACTTTGAATTTGAAATGTCACTAAGATCGGAAATAGAGATTTTTCTAAATTAAGTTTTCGTATTTATCCTTATATATTAAAAACAACAAGACTAAATCATGATTTTGAAAGATTTTTTAAAAAGTTTAAAGTCTTAAAATACATATTTTCTATGAATAAGAATGTGATCTTTCTGATTAATTAATATAAAAAAGAACACAAACACATATTTTTTAAGGTAACTAAAACAGTTAACAAAGCACAAAAAGAAATCAAAGTAGTTTAAATTTAAACCTGGAAAGAAACTAAAACAGTTAATGAAGCACAAAAAGAAATCAAGGTGGTTTAAATTTAAACCTGGAAAGAAACAATCCCAGTGTCAGACTAAAAAAGATGTAGGATGTATTTTCAATAAGATATTTATATTTACTATTTTAAGATTTTAAAGTCTCTAAGTGGAAACAGGCCTACCTGAAACTCAGACTGAAAAAATTCTGCTGTATAATTCTGGTTCTAATATGCTCTCATTTTATCTACATTAAAATAGTCTTATAGAGAGAAGAAAGCTATTACTGTGCTAATCTTGCCCTCCTTTTAGGGTTCTTAATTACTCTGGTTATAGGCTCCATAGAAATTCTTAGACAAATAGATTTCTGTGTAAGAAAATTCAGAAGCAAAGGATAAGTCACCCCCAAAAGGACTTTTATTTCAGTATCTGCTTTTATAATTTCAAACTGAAGTAATAAATACATTTATGTCCAAATTCATTTGGCATGGCTCTAAACTTAGAATGAAAATGAGAAGGATTTGCCGATAAACACTGAGATTATCTTCACCCTATCATGGATAATTGTCATTCAGGTTAGTTGGGACAGCTACTTGTGTGCATGGGCAGAAGAATTAAGGGTGAGAGTAATATTGCTATTATATCTTAATAGGATGAACCAACACCAGTTTGCATGTAACATCAGCTTTTTTTATTATGCAAAAGAGGGAAAAGTGTGTGAGAAATGTTTCAAAGTTAGTGTGCTGGTGTGAAATGAACTCTGGAAATGGAACCAGAAAACCCAGTTTGGAGTCCCGTATCTGCCATTTATGCAGTGTGTGACCTAGGTCTTCTCAATCATTTGGGGGCTCAATTTTCTCATCTGTAAAATGAAGAGATTGTACCAGACAATTTTTCAAAGACCCTTCAGAACTAATTGTAGTTATGGTAACTCTAAATGCTTATGAAATATATTTTAAAATTGAGAATCTAAAATGGAAATTATCTATCAGTGAATAACTTAATAACAACAACAAAGGACTACAGATGGCATAGACTCCATATATAATGAATATACAAAAGGGAAAATATGACTTAATTCCCATATTTGAGAAAATTAAAGAGGAGATGTAACTGAAAACTTGGGGCATCAATATAAAATATACAAAGGACTATAACTTCAAAAAATACCCTTTGTCTTACCACAGTTGCATTCCATATTAAATATATTTCTACTGGAAAAAAATGGAAAAGATTTTAACTTTTACCATTTGGGGAATTTAAAAGAAGAAATTATCGAGTTGGCTCTTTTGATTTAAATTTTTCATGTAATGACACAAGTTGAATTGCGTAACTGACATAACATTATATTTTTAGCTATTTGATCAGACATTGAATATTATTGTTTTTAGTTTTTGTCTACATTTTAGAGCCAATGAATATATATTTTTTCTGGTCTCAGATATTTTCTTAGCTCTTGAATGTTCTCCAGGTACAGGACAGTGTACCCAAATAATAAAAATAGCCCTGCAGTATTTCTTCAACTAATATTTCTTGAATGAGTAAATTCTAGCCCTGTACATCCTTCAACACTTAGTTTGTCTTGCCACTGTTCCTCTTTATCTCTTCCCTTTTGAGGTGAGGGTAAAATTTCTCGGGACTGATTGACTATAAAGTCATTGTTACTCCATTTAGGTAACATAGAAACCTTGAGATCGTGTCAAAGCTTTACCTTCCTTCCAAACACCATTCCTGACAGAGTAGATACTGAATTTGAGACAGCCACAGTGGGAAGGAAGAAAGGGTCCCTTCTTCTCTCCCTCCCTCCCTCCCTCCATCTCTGGGCTGGGTTTGTTGTATGAGATCATTGCAGCCCTTCCAGTCTCCTTTTCTTCCTACCCAAAGTGCTCTGACTATGACTTACCTTTTGATCCCTTCCATGGAGGACCGGATCCAGCTAATGTTGAGTTTAGGAAAACAGGAAATAATAATATCTGTGGTGGGAAGAGACAGGAAAGGATGCCCTGCTAGTTCCTCCAATCCAACAGGATCCCTCAGAAGAAAACTAACAGACTCCAACTGCAATGAGGACCCAAGCATTGTGGAGAATGGAGTGGGTGGGGAGGAAGAAGTGGAAAATGGGCCAAAATTACTAACCAAGAGGTTACGGTAGGGATTCTGAATGTAGTCTTCAGGGGACAAATTTCTTGGAGTCAGATCTGCCTCAGCCCCTCATATTTGATGAAGAAGACTTTTTTACCCAAATGAGACTTGTTCTTGTCTGAGTTGCTTGGCATCAGCTTGCTTTCTATAAAATCACTCTCTCCTCCACTGTAGCCCTTGTCTCACAGATAAAGTTGCCAGATAAAATGTAGGATGCCCCATTAAGTTTGAAATTCAAATAAACAATGAAAAAAATTTAGTATAAGTATGTCTCAAGTTTTCTGTATGTACTATTGTCTTCTATTTTTTCTTTCACAAAATCTGGTATCACTGTTCAGGAATCAATCAGCCTAGGCTGACCCATGATTCCATTTTCTGTTCATTCTCTGGATGGACTTTGCCTTGGTCTCCCTATTAACTCCATCTCTTGGTTTCTAGTTCCTTGTATTTGGCACAGATGAACCACTGATATGGTGGTTCCAAACAAATCATTCCACAAACAAGAATATCCGGTTGGCACAAAACTTAGTTCAGTAGACCATTCCACCCTCTCTGAGACCAACTGGTTGTGGACTCTCCGAAGGTAAAGACAAGACCAGACCTACGTAAGTCCTGGCTGCATAGAATACAGTTAGCTGTTATGAAATAGATCTGGAGTTTCCTTAGAGGTTGGTGTGTGCAAAGGTTTGACTCTCCTCCAAGGAGGACACATTGCTGTCCTCGGCTTGATGGAAAGGGCTCAGTATAGTTCCTTATCTTCTGCTATGTATTGGCAGCTGGTTCCCTTAAGTGATGGTGCCATATTAGGGTCTGGAGGTGAGTCATCAGAGTTGGCTAATATTAGGTCCTCAGACATGGTGGCAGTTCCCAGCATTTTAAGGGATACCCATAGAAGCCATGTGAAAAGTCTGCTCTTGCCACAGATGCCCACAGCATTGTGCCCCAGAACCAGGCAAAAGTGCAAATGTCATCTTTCTTTTTGCTTCTATTTTGTGTGTGTACTTTTCAGGCTCTTCTGAATAGAGCATCCCTAACATAGGTTGAGAACGTTGCATTTCCCACTTTCTCAAATACTTTTGTAAAATGAAAGTAGGTCAATGTCTACCTTTTAACAACACTCTTGAAAGGAAAAGAAGTCACAAAAAGACCATTTCAACCTGAACGATGAGTAGAAAGGAGAAAGGGAAGTGCCTACTTTTCAACTCAGAAACAGTGTGAGCCCATTTCTCAGCAGGAACCTCAGGCATTTTTGGCAGCCATGTTGGGTGTCAGCTTCTCCCACACTGGCAGCCTCGCGGGCAGTCATTGTACCTCCTTCTGCAAAGGCAGAGAGAATGTGCCCAAGGTGCAGCCTTACAATCCCTTTCCTTGGAGGGTGTTGGTTCCAAACATGCAAAAGTCCCACATGTTCTCTTTCTGTCCTCTTGGGCTCACCCATCCTTCTGCCTCAGATATTTCTCTAAGGGTCACTCATTCCATAGCAGTTGACTGTTTTCCTCATAGGAGGTACAGGGAATGTGTAAGGAGCTGGAGGGAACAGCTCACATGCCAACTTCCCCATAAAGCTTTCTTTGATCTCCAACTCTAGAAGTAATGACTTTCTCCCTATTTCATATAATTTCAGTCATTTACCATATACCATTCCTTCCCACTGCTGGTTAGGTATATAACTGGACTGTATGATTCTGGAGAGCAAGATTCATTTCTTACTGACCTGGGACCTTGGTATCCCCTCAAGTGGGACTGGAAGAGTGTTTTATATATAGAAGTGATTCAAAACATTGATCAAAAGTTAGCTTCTAGTAGATTTGTGCAGAAATTTACGATGCATATAAGATTTACGATGTATATAAGATTCCAAATGTAACACATTCTTGCAATGTAATCATACACCTGTGCCATACACAAATCATGTGCAATTATGAAAACATAATTAATAATAGGTAATTAATTTTTCCATTAATTGCCCTCTCTCTTTGCGCTCTGAAGTATTCTTCTCACAGAGATCACTACTTTTTGTCCCAATTCCCCAAATGGCCCACCAGTATCAACCCACCAGCAGCAAAAGGAATTTTTGCCCTTAGGCAGAGCTAAATGGAGCATGTTTAGAGCTTTTGTTTTATTTTTTAAACATAATCTGCAGTGGTTCCTTATTTCAAAAACTAGGAATTACAGAATGGTCTTCCCTATAAGACTGGATATTAACTCAGAAAAATACCTTGTCTCATGGATTGAGGTTGATATAATTCATTATAGAAGAGTATGAAGTTATTTGAAGAACCGTACCTTTTTTAAGGGGAAACTAGTTTTCAAAAAGCCAATGGCTTATGGGAAATGCACACATATAAAATATTTTGCTATGAAGCATCTGGTTTGAATCCAGGGCAGGTTAGCAATCATTAGACATGGGTTCATTTGAGTGACTGCCTTTGTACCTAGTAAAAGTACATCTCTGACATAGAAATTTCATACAACTCTGTGCTTAAAAAGCAACTTCCTACCAGTCATCTACTGATTCCCTTCTACCACTTCATTCCAATCTCTGCTCAAATCCAACTTTCGCTATGAAAACTTCTCTTTATTCACTGGGTTGGAGAGAGGCTAGCCGCTGCCCGGAACCACTCCCGTGGAACTTTATTAAACACCCTTTCTCCTGCACCCCATATGAGTTAATGAACATGATTCCTCTTTGCTTCTCCCTTTTCACCCCAGAACAGAACACACTGTGGCCAGAGCCGCATGGCTGGGATAGCTCCTTCTACACAGCTCTTTGATCTTCTACATGGAATGGGCTTACTGTTGCAGTGGACACTTTGGGGCTGAAAATAGCAGAAACTGGATCTACCTAATGTAAGCCAAAAGGGAAATTCTTGGAAAAAAAAAAAGTGGGCTGCCTAACAGGATCATGGGGCCGCCCAAGGCACTGCTTGGAAACACAGGGACCAAGGCAGCAGGAACTGCTTAACAGCCTGCTTGATGATGGTCCAGCTCCCACTGTTTTAAGACTTTGCCTCACCTTGCTCCTATTTTCAGTTCCAGGAGGAAAGCCTTATGTTGGTTTATTCTGAGCCACCAGCCCTCCTACTTCCTTATCATAAGGAGCACAAGCACCTGAACCGTTCCATCTCATGTTAGAGGGGAATTTACCCAACTAGAAATAAGGGTGCTATTGGAGAAAGATGAGGAACTGTTTACCAGGCAAGCGTAAGTATCAGCCAAGAATCACCATGCATTTACTGAAGACAGTGGCATAGGAGCCTCTGGAAATCTCTTAGGAGGCCTGCTGCAAAAAGAGGTAAAGTAATAAAGGAGAAAGAGCACGGGCATTGGAGTCAGAACCACTTGAATTTGCTACTTACTATCTGCGCGATGGGTCCTTTCTGAGCTTCCATTTCCACATCTGCAAAATAGATTTACCTCTTGAGGTTATCATGGGGATTGCGTTAGATAATATGTGAAAGTAGCTTCCTCGGTAACTGACATTCAGTGGGCATTCTTAGTACTACTAGTTTCATTTGTTTTGGTCTATGGGGAGCATTGTTGCCCAGCATTTCTAAAAATAACTGAAGCTTTGTGCTTGCTCCTAAGAAAGTGCTTTCTCTTTAGAAAACTTCAACTACTTTATGATATTAACAGACCCCATCTCCCTCTAAAGTCATTGGTGCTTTCAGTAGGTAATGCTTTGTCATGTTCTTTTCCTAACTCTTCCATTTAACTATTGCATCTTACATTTTGTTGCTTAAAAAAAAATCTTTGTTGGGGCTTCCCTGGTGGCACAGTGGTTGAGAGTCCGCCTGCCGATGCAGGGGACACGGGTTCGTGTCCCAGTCCAGGAAGATCCCACATGCCGCAGAGCAACTGGGCCCGTGAGCCATGGCCGCTGAGCCTGCCCGTCCGGAGCCTGTGCTCCACAACGGGAAAGGCCACAACAGTGAGAGGCCCGCGTACTGAAAAAAAAATTTGTTGTGTATTTTCTTCATATTTTTGCTTAATATTTAACTCAGTTCCACCATCACTGCCACACCCCTCACCTTCCCCACCATACATCTGCTCTTCTAGGCACCCCCTGTCAGAAAAGAGCATCATCCTCTATCCAACTGTTCACTAGGACTTTGTCATTTTCTTAGTTATCCTTGACATCTTTCTCTCACCATCTTGCCCCAGAGTCTCAATCACCCAGTTTTGTGGATTCTGTCTCTCAAATATTTCTTTTTTTTTTTAACATCTTTATTGGAGTATAATTGCTTTACAATGGTGTGTTAGTTTCTGCTTTATAACAAAGTGAATCAGGTATACATATACACATGTTCCCATACCTCGTCCTTCTTGCATCTCCCTCCCTCCCACCCTCCCTATCCCACCCCTCTAGGTGGTCACAAAGCACCGAGCTGATCTCCCTGTGCTATGCGGCTGCTTCCCACTAGCTATCTATTCTACATTTGGTAGTGTACGTATGTCCACGTCACTCTCTCACTTTGGTCACAGCCTACCCTTCCCCCTCCCCACATCCTCAAGTCCATTCTCTAGTAGGTCTGCGTCTCCATTCCCGTCTAACTCCTAGGTTCTTCATGACCTTTTTTTTTTTTTCTTAGATTCCATATACATGTGTTAGCATACAGTATTTGTTTTTCTCTTTCTGACTTACTTCACTCTGTATGACAGACTCTAGGTCCATCCACCTCACTACAAATAACTCAATTTCGTTTCTTTTTATGGCTGAGTAATATTCCATTGTATATAATGAACATTTTCGTACATGACTCTTTTTGAATTATGGTTTTCTCAGGGTATATACCCAGTAGTGGGATTGCTGGGTCATGTGGTAGTTCTATTTGTAGTTTTTTGAGGAACCTCCATACTGTTCTCCATAGTGGCTGTATCAATTTACATTCCTACCAGCAGTGCAAGACTGTTCCCTTTTCTCCACACCCTCTCCAGCATTTATTGTTTCTAGATTTTTTGATGATGGCCATTCTGACCGGTGTGAGAAGATATATCATTGTAGTTTTGATTTTCAAATATTTCTTGATCCATCAACTTCTTTCCAGATCTACCGCCAGCAGCCAAGCCACCATTGTTTCTGAATCCTCTCTGCTTTTTTAGCTTCATCTAGTACTTCTTCCTGAGACTCACATGCTGTATCTTGTTGCCTGGAAAGCTGACTTTCCCATCTTCCCACATCGGAGACTACATGCTTACAGTTGCCTCTGCCTTCAGCTACCTCCTGCTCACTCTTGTTTCCCAGCTTAGATGTTAGTTTCTCAGAAAATCCCTGCCTAATCCCACTGTCAAAATTAGGTTTACTGCTAGATGCATTTGTGGAACCCTGTACTTCATCATGGCTCTCATCCTGGTTCCCATATAGAAAAAAAATGTGTATTTTTGGTTTGTTTATATTTTATTACACCCACCAGACAACAAACTCCATATGAGCAAGAACTAGCTCTGTCCTATTAATCACTAGTTGATGCTCAAAAATATTTAATAAATGAATGACTGGCTATATGAATGAATGATTCCAGCTAGGCACAAATACGGCATAATAATTGTGAGGTATGTGAATAAAATAAAATTAAATTAGGAAGAAGTTTTTCATCTAAAAATCGCTTTCCATGTTTATCAGAGACATATAGGACTATGTCATTTTTCTTTCTACCTTTATTTTCTGCTGGTTTCAGGTAATACAATGGAATTGTTTTCTTTTATTTTTTATGAAGAGATGATTTCATTTACTTTTAATTGACTTCCCCTCAAAAAGCTTTTTTTTAATAGATTACATTAAGCTAAATGAACTCATTTAAATGAATTTCCACAAAAAGTAAAATAATCACCTCGTTTATCATTTAAAGAAAGCAATACAATGTGACAAATTTTACTTGAATGCTGAAACATTAATGATGATGCAGGTTTTGCAAGAAAAAAATTTGGCCTTATTTATCTTGAATGGAGATTTATTTTCATAGACAACTACATCTAGCTCACAGGGATGACTAGAAAAAATGTACTCAAGGAAAGAGAGTCATGTTGTGAGTAAATACCCATGACCTCCTTGAGGCAGTAAGAGTTAGAGTTATTCCTCAGGGTCTAGAAGCTCTGGAGGTAAGACTGTGCTTCTGGCTCTACGTTTAATTCCTCCAGTCTAAGACTCCTCCAAAGTAGGCATCTTGTCTCACCTCTCTTCCTCGACAGGTCCTCTCCTTGTGAAACATGCAACAGTCAGGTGCTGTGACAGGTGTCACACCTGTGACAACACCTGTCTGTTGCATGTTTTCATTTTGTTGCTTTATATCTTTGGTATAGGACTACTACCAAAAATGTAAAATGTTATTTTAAAATCAGTAAACACTTTTTAAATTCTTTAATATGTGCAATTATTTTATTAATTTTCTTAACCACTAATATTTATTGAGGACTTGTTGTATACTAATTGCCATGTCAAGTACTTTACAGGCATTTATTCCACCCAACCATCCCATAAGTAAGGGATTATTATTAGCATTCCCATTTCACAGAGGAAGGAAAAAAGTCTTAGGGAAGTTCAAAGTCATGGAAATTCACATGGCTGTTTTTCATAACTGGCCCTTGAACCGGCCCTCTTCAAAATTAGCCCAAGCTCTTACCCACTCTGCTGTATTAAAGTGAATCTTGATATATTCAATTCATGATGAAGCTGTTCTCTCCAATATTTTCCTTTTCCATTGTTAGGGCCTATAAATAGGGGATATTATACAAATGTTTCCAAATCTAAAATGCAAGGGTCATGATAATAGTGGCTATTCCTGATAAAGGTCTTCAAATAGCCTATATACTGCCTTGAGTGTTTCACATATATTATCTCATTTAATTCTCATATAAGAAATCTGCTCTGTCTCATTATCCACTTTGAAGGATGAGAGAGAGGAAGTGTGTCAAGGTTAGTTAAATTTTCAGAAGTTCCACTGCTATTTAAAAGCATGCAGTGAAATTAGGATCCATGTCCACTGACTTCCAGCCTCAAGGTTAAACCCCTATCTGGCCTGTGATGTGACCCTCCTCAACCCACACCCCACTGCCCCCATTCCTGGCATCACACTGCTGGCCCTGGCCTGCCCTGACTTCTTCTAAGACCCCAGATCAGGCTGGAGGGTCTGTTGTGATTCGCAAGAGCACTGCTAAGGAAATTCTATCATACAAACATACTGAGGCCAGATATTCTCCACTAGCAAAACACTTCTCAGGATTCCCTCCATGGCTTTGTTTAAGCCACACGTCTACCCACTGTACAGGAAAAACCATAATTCTCTAAAAATACTCGGGATTATTAGTCATTCCTTCTGAGAAGTGATTCTTGTTTAAAAACTCCTCTTCTCATGACTTGGTAATGCTTTCCACTTAATTGTTGGAAAAATCCAAATTTCTGAACTTTGGAAGCTCAGGTAGTCAAAGGATATCAATTGTTATTCTGAAATGTCATTGTGGGCTGCCTATAGTTTTCTCTGTTATAATATCATATATCATTGTCTTTTAATGTTAAAATTAAAAAATATATATTATTATTCTTTCAGAGCTAGTATCATGTATCTATCTATAAGAGGTATATGTGTGTATATATGTATATATATATGTATGTGTGTGGGTGTATATATATATGTATATATAATTTTTTCCCAAAGAGCTTTATTTTATGGGTTTTTCTGCTTTATCCACATTTGTTTGTTCAACAGGTCATATTGAAAACTTTGCTTTACAGTTGGCTGTCCTTTAGTTCTCATCTGTCTTTATTATCTTTGATGCCAGGCCACTAAAACCAAAGGTTGCCAGTAAGTTCGTGGGAGTGGTTTGAGTTAGGGAAGATGAGAGAAAAGATGTTCTTGTTCCATAAAAGAAAGCATAAAATATACCTTCCCCTGGAATTCAATGCCAGGTGGAACTTCCCCCGCCCCTCTCATCCCAGGACCTTCCATTTACAGACCTCTGTTTTGCTTGTAAAAACCAAATGAAATATCCAATGTGCCTCACTTAATGTAAGAGGCTTAGTTCCCTAATGCAGGAAATTCCCTATACTTGTACTGTCTGTGACCCACATTATAATAATCACAGTATACTACATTTACCAGTCAACTTGCTTGTGTGAATGACTATATAACATAAATCCTTACTCAACTTTTATTGTGTTCCTTTCTGCAACTTTGAAACAACTTTAAAAGGACCCTATATTCTAATATTTATTCTAGTATTTGGGTTTAAGAAACAGCCCGAGTTTATTTTCCCTCCCTAAGAATGCCACTGTTTTTTGTTTCCATTCGTACTTCTCAGAAACACTATGTCCCAGTGGGAACTCAGCAGGAGTCTACTGAAACTTGTGTTCCTAAACAAAATCTTGCAAAATGTTCCCATTCATCCCAGAGCTTTAGAGATGGGTTTCAACCCACTGTGCTCGAAGGGTCAATGCCCCTTGAGAGGCCCAAGTGGGCTAGAGCTCCCTGGCTGGTGTCATGTTCATGCCCGATACCCAAGTCCTCCCCACCCCCTCCAATCTGCCAGAGGGATAGTGGACTCCTTTCCTCTACCTACAGTGGGAGGCTGACATGTCTGTCCAACTTTCTCATTAGCACTTGGCCAGGTGGCACAGAAGCATGGGGGGTCAGACAGCCATATTGAGACAGGCTTACTGCCGTGAACACTGGGGATACCTTAGGTTATGCTGTTGACCTCCTTACAGAGCAGAAGGGGGAACAGTACTTACAGCAGGAGGAGGCTTCTCTCTCTAGGGATGGGGATGAAGACATTGATGATAGTGGACACCATGTGCTGAACATGGTGATTGTGCTAAGACTTTCCATCCATCATCTCATTTAATCCTCTCAACAATCTTACTAGCCAAATAATATTATTAGTATTATTCCCCAGCAGTCTTCGAAGTGATTTATGCATATCAATTCACTTAAATCTCACAAAAACTATGTGAAGTATGTATTATACAAATATAATTTTTACATACAAGGAACTTCAGGTCAGGTAAATTTCTGAGGTCACACAGCATGCGAAGTCTGATTCAAACCCAAGTGGTCTACCCCAAAGCCCATACTCTGGACTACAACACTACAGCTCTGTCAAGCAGCTTGTTTAAATGAAACAGTTTGGTGGTGGTAGGTTCTGAAGTGAAGTCAAGATCTTCAGTCTGTTGGTGTAGTGTTTTCTCAACTTGTCCTGTGGCCCACAGCTTCTAAGATGGTTCCCAATGGTCCTCAATCCCTGGTGTTCCCAACCTTGTGTAATCCCCTTCCCTGAGTATGGGCTGGACCAGGCTTTCCATCTAATGATTAGATTATGCAAGAGTGGGAGGATGTCACTTCCAAAATTAGATTTAAAAAAAGACCATGTCTGCAATTTTGTTTGCACTCTTCCTGACTGGCAGTTCTTACTTGCTTGCTTGATAGAACGAGCTGTCATGCTGTGAGCACCCTATGAAGAAGCCCACATGGAAAGCCCACGTGGCAAGAACACAGGGCAGCCTCCAGCCAATGGCCAATGAGGAACTGATGTGCTTCTTCCAACCACCCAACAAGGAATTGAATCCTGCCAATAACTGTATAAGTGAGCTTGGATGTGGATTCTTCCCCATCCAGGCCTTAAGATGTATAATGGACTGAATGTTTGTGTCCTCTCAAAGTTCATATGTTGACCTCCTAATCCTCTATAAGATGGTATTAGGAGGTAATTAGAT
The DNA here is from genome assembly GCF_002837175.3 of Physeter macrocephalus. Taxonomy (NCBI): domain Eukaryota; kingdom Metazoa; phylum Chordata; class Mammalia; order Artiodactyla; family Physeteridae; genus Physeter; species Physeter macrocephalus. The sequence goes on along the minus strand of NC_041215.1, from coordinate 122,110,660 downwards.
CATGAGGGTGCAGCCCTCATGAATGGGATTCGTGTCATTCATGTAAGTAGAGACCTCAGAGAGCTCTCTCTGCCATGTGAAGATACAGTAAGAAGTCAGTCATCAGAAACCCAGAAGAGGGCTCTTGCCACAACTCCACCATGCTGACACCTGATCTTGGACTTCCAGACTCCAGAACTTTGAGAAATAAATTTTTGCTGTTTATAAATCTCCCAGTCTATGGTACTTATTATAGCAGCCCGAACCAACACCTTGATTACAGCCTTGTGAGACACCCTGAGTCTGGGCCCCAGTTAAGCTATGTTCAAACTCCTGATCTACAGAAATTATGATATAATAAATATTATTGTTTTAAGCCACTAATTTTTGGTATAATTTTGCAGTGAAGGATAATACACCTTGGTTTACCCAAGGAAATAACTCATACTAATCTCAAGGTTTAATTAAGCACTCGAAGGGTTTATTGAGAATCACTGATTTCCCATGCTAAAATAAAAGGTGTGTATTTAATATTTACCATTAACTGAACAGTATTTACTATATGCCAATCAATCACTATACTGAGTTCTTTCCACATTCAATATTAAATGTTAACATTTAAGCCTCATAACTTTGGGGAGGGGCATTTTTAGTCACAACTATATTCATCAAATTATATTTAATAATGGTGTTTTGATGTTTAATTTCAGTTATCTCATCAATTGTTTAGCTCTTCCTAGAGATCTCTTTACTCAGATCTTACCTGGATTCTTGGTTTCCTTGTATTAACCGACTTGCTGAAGGTCTTCTTGGTGGTCCCACACTGCCTTGATATTTCTCTTATTTTTACTAGGACCAATATCACATTAAGAAAATGATCAGTCTTTGCTTTTATGAATGCACATTGTACTTTAGATACAGAATCTACAGCTTACTTTTTGTAATATCTTCTGCACAGATGTCTGTTGCTTCAGATCACTTATTTTTGGGGGCAAGTTCATTTTATTGTTGTTATGTCTCTGCAAGGTTTTGACTATTTCTATTCTTCATCCTCTGTGCATTGCTGATGATGGAGCCACAGGGTTTGATGTGTACAAACTTCACCTTCTTGATTAGCATGCAGGCTAAAATTAGATTCCTCTTCCCACATACCAGTAATGGGCATGTCATCATTCATTATCTAACCCCCCAACACACACATACCCACACACCCACCCCCCAGATCAGGATGGTCTGTTTGAATGCTCGATGCTCATTATAAACCCAAAGTAAATCTGTTAAACTAAGTATGTTAGTTCTATTAGTTGCTTCCTCAAGTTTTTTTTCATGTGCAGACGGGTACCTGTTTGGAGAAAGGTATATCACTCTCAAGACCATCATATTCAGCTTCCTGGGTTCTTCAAGGCTATACAGACTGTGCACTCAAGATTTCACACCACGAGCAGAGCTGAATAAACCCACATGGCAGATTCATTATTTGGGAAAAATTTGTATATATTCAACACATATGAATTTCATTTGCCCAGTGCACAATCGAGAGATACATTTTCAGTCCCTTTATATTTTATAATAAAAAAGGATTTAAAAATTGATGTTTAGCTTTTTCTTCTTAGATAAACATTTCTAACATAATTGCTGAGCTCCTTAGATTCCATTCCATTTATTTTTTCTGTATGACTTTTATTGAAGTTCTGTTTAAGTTCGGGCACCAGGCCACTGAAAAGCATGGAACATTTAGGCATTAACAATTTCTTCAAGAGTCTCGTGCCAGATACCTGCTGGTGTGTTTTAACTTTTAAAGCCCCTTTCTTCCCCTTAACCCTTGCATTGAAAAACTTGATTTTCGAAAGGATTGATCAGTTGTTAGACAAGATGGGAAATCTTTCTTTCTTGGGGTTCTCTGGAAGGCTCTTCTCAAAACCCTACATGACTGCAGAAACATTAAAACAAACAACGGCTTTGGCATTACTGTTCAAAAATAGGACCCCACATTTTTCTACCTTGGGGCTGTGTTGTAACCCCAGCCAGTTTATTGTGGAAAATGAATGACTCTGATATTTTAGTGATCAATATGGATTACTAAAACACAAATAGCAGGGCTCCTGCAGGCCAAGCAAATTGTGATGGATAGTTTTTGGGAATGTGTGGACCACTTTAGCCATTATAAGGTTTGGGGGAGGGGAGCTGAAGGAAAAGAAAGGATGAAGTATGACTCTCAAGTCTTGGCTTCATGATGGGTGGAGTCATTCAGAGACACAGGAAATCCAAGTGTCAGTTTTCAGTGAAAAATAGTGGATTTCTCTTTGGATATGTTGAGTAGGAGGTGCCCGACAGACCTTTAGTTGGAAATGTCTAACAGGCAGTAGAATATATTTGTCTGGTGTTCAAGGCAGTGGTCAGGACTTGCAGTTTGTGGGGAATGGAGGTATTTAGAGTAATGAGAGAATGTGAATGTTAATGGATTGATATGTTGCTATTTTTAGAAAAGGAGACTTAAACCTACAAAAGTCGGGTAAAAGAAAAATGCCTTTGGCATCGGTATCTGTTCAAGAGTTTCATGTCCAAAAGTTTAACTGTATGTGACTTAATCCTTTGAAAATATTTATTTAGCTCTTACACAAAGGCTCATCTTACAACCGTGAGATTATTGGAGCACGGGGGAGCATCTTGCTCTGGTTCCAGGTGGAGATAATTAACCTTGCACATCGGATGGATGTTCCTCCCAGGAGCCATCCTTCTATACCTCTATTGAAATAACTGTAAATTAAAATATGGCATTATTATACTTATTTTATAAGCTTTTGTAAAAAAGAAAAACCAGCAGGCATATAACACATTACTTTGTAGATTACACACCATGATTTAAAAAAAAAAATATTTCTAAGGATGACTATCACAGTTACCTGTTGCCATAATAATGCCACATATTTTAAAAGCCACAAAACATCAGTGGCATACAACAATTAATTTGTGTTTACATGTCTGGGAAAGCTGAAGATTGGTTGGGTGGCTATGCTGATCTAGCGGGGCTTTCTCAGATGTTTGGGTGTCAGTCAGCTGTCAACTCAGGCATCTGGGTCTACTCTGCTCCACATTTCTCTTATCCTTCTTCTAGCTGGCTCTGACATGTCTTCATGGCAATGGCAGAGGCGCAAGAGAGCAAGCCTGAATGCAAGTCTACTTCAAGCCTTTGCTTGGATCCTATCTGTTAATATTGCATTAGCCAAAGCAAGTCATGCATGTGGTTGACCCTGGTAAAAAAGGTTGTACAGCAAAGTTGCTTGTCACAGGGTGTGGGTATGGGGACAAGGAAAGAAACTGGGCTAGCATTGCAATCTATCATAACAGCATGGCTCCCGTCCATGAGAATGGGTTCCTGGAAGCAACAGTTAAATATGTCTCTCCTATCGTCTACTTAGAGTTAATTGGATCAATGGCTATCACTATCCAAAGCTAAGAATCTAATTAAGAGGGTAGAGATGCATATATATAAAACAAATAAACAATGAGGACCCACTATATAGCACAGGGAACTATATTCAATATCTTGTAATAACCTATAATGGACAACAATCTAAATATATGTATATACATGTATATATATATGCACTACTGAATAACTTTGCTGTACACCTGAAACTAACACAACATTGTAAATCGACTATACTTCAATAAAAAACTAAAACAGTGTATAGATGCAAAAAAGTCTCTCCATTTGAAGTCAAAATTCATATTATAGTTTCCTAATAAGTTCAAGATTTTATTACAGTTTAAAACTTATTTCCACTGTATTGCCCTCAATAATATCATACAGAGAATCCTTTACATAAATACATCACTAAGTATATTCACCTCTTTATTAGCTCAGTATTGTTTATCATTTTTATTGTGTTATACACTAAAAATATATTAAAACATGGCCTCTGCTCTCAGCATATTTAGAAAAATGGGAAATAAGTAACATATAATGCAAGGTGATAAGTGACTATAATCAGATTCCATCTAAGTTCTACACGATTTTGTGGCATCATGCTTTGAGCCCTATGTTAGTTGCTCTAAATTTGTCATCTCTTGTAATCCTCAAAAAACACATAAAGTAGATATTTTTATCTTCATTTGGCAACTAAGGAACTGAAGTCTAGAGCCTTGAAGAAACTTGGTTAAACGTCCCTCACCTACCAAACATTTGATTCAGATTTGAACTTAGCTCTTGCTCACCTCAGAATCCAGATACTTTCCACCAAGCAAAATTCCCTCCTCTTAGGAATCCTCCCTATATTATAGTGGTTCTTTGTGAAATTTGGATATGAGATTATATTTTTAATAAAAAAAAAAAGAAAAGAAAAAATTCTATTTGGTACTATATCAATTTAATATTGTTAAACTTTTGTACTGAGATTACATTTTCCACCAATATCTGTTATGTAAAGTATTACGTAACACTAAATAGTTATTTATTTATTTTTAACATCTTTATTGGAGTATAATTGCTTTACAACGGTGTGTTAGTTTCTGCTTTATAACAAAGTGAATCAGTTATGTAAAGTATTTTTAACTCACCTTTTCACTACACAAAATTCTGTTGCAAGTGCCAGTACATATTAAACATTTTTATCAACATAAACAAGACATTGATTACATCGTTAATATTTTGCTGATGAAATGAAAGTCTTCCAAGCATCTATAATAAATTCTATGGTCTCTACCCTCTGAGACTAGTTAATTGGTACTACAGAACATTTAACGAAATGAAGCAGCATGGGCAAACATCTACTCTTCCACAGAAAGCTTCCAAATGACTCAGAAATGGGCTTCATGAATTTAGTCAGGCAAGACATACATTAAGATAATGTGAATATTCCTATTACTTGGCCAATAAATGTATAAAGAAACTTGCTTGAATGTATAATTAAATATATTAATTATTAAACATGGGCATTAACTCATTGTTAATATACTTATTAAAAATTAACATCTGAAAGCTATTGAAATTTTTGAAAATTTAACCCTAAGGCAGGATAGTGAACAATCATCAAATATTTTTGCTTTGAAGTAATAAATGTCTTCAAATTGAGTATGGAATACATAAAGCACATTAAAGCAACATATTTAAGTAAGCTTTAGCAAACATTTTTATTTCTCTTAATTCCTAAATTGTCAAAATTTTTGATTTTCCAAGTCTGGACAGAAGGGCTACAATGAAAATTCTTGATCAGTTTTCATATCTGTTGCATAAAGTAGAGATACTAGACTTACCCCTTTATTAGCCTTATAGACAAACAGGTACTTTCTTAAGAGATTCATAATAACAAGAAACATGTTCTTAAATCTGTACCACTACAGACATGAGAAAATATCTTAAAGATGACAAATATCAGATACCTATAAAAAACTACATGCTTTAAGACTTGTATATGTGTATAGCCATTGTGGACAGGTGCAGTAAAATTAGCACAGAAACCGAAGTCAGAAAGACATGTTTCAAAATTTGGCTTTTTTACTTATAATCCTGGCTGCACATTCGAATCATCTGAGACACTGTTAAGACATATCCGTTCCCTGGGCACCCTCCCAGGATGTTGAATTAATTGGTGACGTTTGGGCTGCTTTGTTCAAGCACCCGCCCCCGCCCCCCCCAACACACACCCCCAACGGAGGCAATTCTAGATGCACACTCAGTTTGAGAAACACAACACTAGGTCAAGCTGCTGATGCTGAATTCTCTTCTGCAAAATGGGATGATGTTAATTACTCCCTAACCAATTTCTCGGGGTTTTTAGGAGGCTCAAATGAGATATATACATGTGTTATGTCAGCTGTCAATGCTAGGTCTTTCAGCTCTGTTAAATTGCTTCAGTGACCCAAGTGGTGCTCTATAAGAGTACTGCAGTATGTATGTGTGTGTGTGTGTGTGTGTGTGTGTGTGTGTGTGTGTGTGTGCACGTCTGTGTGTCTCCGTGTGTGTGTGTGTGTGTGACAGACACAGAGGCACAGAGAGACAAGGAGAGTGATTCATCAGTTTGGATGTTATTTCTTTTCTGTGGATTTGCCTTATTTTTCATGTAGAACAAAATACTGTTAATGGATATTTTAAAACCATGCTTGATAGATTTAATATGTGATACATGTTTTTCCAGCTAGTCTGAGCACCTTGTGCTCAGATAAGATAAATAAGATAAATCTTATTTCTGTGGTTTTCTATTTATAAGCTAATTTATATTTCTACTCTCTTAAAAATTCTGTTTATTAGAGAAGTTTTTTTTTTCCAGAACATAGATACAATACAGGCTAACAGATAAGCTGGAAAATATAGAAATATAGCAAAAGAAAAATAAATCAGCCATGATCCAGAGAAAAAGCACTGTTGACATTTTGATTTGCTCATTTCTCCATTTATTTAGTACTTTTGAAATTATTTGTATGAGGTCATTCCGTTAGAAGTTGCCAACATTTTATCTGCTATATGTTTTGCAAATATTTTCTAATTGTGTTAGCAGCTTATTTACTTTTATTTTTGGTACATACTATTTAAAACTTTTTGTAATCATAAGACTGACTTTTTTTCCTCTATGATTAGTTTTATTGTTTTCATGTTTATAAAGTCCTTGCTTGATCCAATGTTAGACAAATATTCACCATATTTTCTATTTTGTGACTTTTTTAGTTAGCTCACTGATTCATTGTTATCATGTGGTATGGTTCATATATCACATATAAATATAATTTCAGATACAGGTACACAGTTAAATTTCCCTGAACAATATAGGGATACATTTATTCTTTTAGTTTTCTTTTAAACCGTGCAATTAAATCAAGGAGAAAGTCTAAGACTGAGGTTAGTGAGTCTTTGAAACTTTTTACACACATGTTAATATCCTTTAAAAAACAAACTGGAGGCCTTGGGCTCAAAGTCCAAACAATAGCATCAAGCTACATTAAGAATCATTGCTTCATGTGTGGAATTTATTTTTACAAGCGCTTTCTATATTTGGAAAGTGATATAAAGCTTTTTATAAAAATAAATGTATTTAAACTCTAAAAAGTGTATTCATATAAAACTTTAAGTGTAGAAGTGTAGAGATGATATGGGATAGCAGAGAGATTAAGGTGAATGAGGTGACATGGGTTTCCACCCTGCATGTGTTATTCCCCAGCCAAATGCCCCAGGCATTCACCTTGCTGAGCCTCCCGGCCCTCACCTGTAAAATAGGGACAATAACAGTGGCCACCACATAATTTGGTTGTGAGGATTAAATTATTTATTTTCTGAAAAAGCACTTATAAAAGTGCTTAATAAATATTATTAATTATCACCCTTATTAAGATACCTGAAACTAACTTAAAACCACCTGAAATTTATTTTAGAGACTGTTTAAGGCAGTAGTTCTAAACCTGGGTATGTTTAAGAGTCACCCAGAGAGATAAAATAACGGAGAGGTCCAAGCTCATTGAAACTGAACCAGCCCCGGCACTGGTGTTTTTATCAAGTTCCTTAAGGGATTGATGCCCACAGAGGTTTGAGGACTACTGATGGGTGCGAGGAGCTATCCTAGAGTTCTCGGCTGACTAGCCTGTGTTTCCAGGCTGCTGCCCTTTTTGATGTCAGATATAGTCCTGGAAGAATAGAAAAACAGCCAATTAATATTTGTTGAATGAATAGATGAATAAATGAACAAATAATATGAGTAAGTTAGTACTAATTAACTAGGGGATTATCAACCTTCTCAAATCAAATTTTAACTTTAATATCATTCAGACTAATATCCCAAAGGAGCTTTTTTGAAACTTGACAAAACGGTTTTGAATTTCATATGAAAATAAAGCTAAAAGTGATTAAAAAGCAAAATAATGTTGCAAGACTTTTACCATTAGGAAGAAAATATATTATAAAGCAACTATAAAGAGTGTGGAAGTAGATCCAGAATTACAAATGCCATTAATGGGAAAGAATAGATATCTACTCAAACAAATTACTTATAAGTATTTAATATATGATAAATATAGCATTTTGAATTCCGGGGAAATGGTTTTTTAAATAAATGATGCTGGCATTGCAATCTATAAAATACATTTAAAAAGAAAGAAAAATGAGAACTATATCATACAACAACGTGTATTCCAGCAGTATTAAAATTATATGTACATCAAATTAAAATCATAGAACTAAAAGAAATGTACAAAAATATTTATATAATATTGACTAGGGAAGACCTTTCTAAACATAAAACCAAATTTTTCGCAAAGAAAATGAAATAAATGTATACCCAAAAAACAAACACAACCAGCATACACATATATAATATATATACACATATATAATATATACCATATACAGATATACATATATAAATATACGTATATAAAACTAGGAATAATATAAATACAGGGAAAATGTTCATTATCACAGTCACTCAAAATTATGCCAATAAAAACAAACCATTTTCAACTATTAAATAGGCAAGTATTAAAAATTCAAAAATATTGACAAAGAGATTGGGAAATAAGAAACCTCAGGCCCTGTATTTCATAGTATAAATTTTCATAGCAATTCTGTGGAAAAACATAGCCAAAGTCTTTTTTTTTTTTTTTTTTTTTTTGCAGTACGCGGGCCTCTCACTGTCCCGGACCGGAGCACGAACCCGTGTCCCTTGCATCGGCAGGCGGACTCTCAACCACTGCACCACCAGGGAAGCCCCAAAGTCTTTTAAAAGTCTTAAAAATGTACAAACTCTTTCACCAGTAATTTCCTTTGTAGGACTGTAGCTTAAGGAAGTTATCTAAACCATATGAAGATTTTGATAACAGAATTTGTTTCTCTGAAAAGAAAGTAAAGAAAACATCTGAAAGGATAAGCGAGAAGAAATTGGCTAAGAAAATTACACCACACTTTTGAAATGAAACAATATAAAAAATATATATTATAAATTACATCACTAGAATATATATTGTCTAAGGGAAATGTTCACAATATATTTCTTCTGTGAAAACAAAATTCTACATTTTGTAAAAAGGAAAATGATACAACATTCAAAGGACATACACTAAAATCTAAGCAGTGGTAAAGTTTTGTTTTTGCAGTTATTAACAAACAGTAAATCATTTTAGTATAAAGACTGTTAGAAGATAGTAGCTTCCATAATTCACTGAAGTTAATATTTGTTCATCTGTAAGGGACAGATGCTGGCAAAATGAAAATCACATTTATTAGGCTCCTTTAATTTAGTCTAGTAAGTTAGATTAAATTAACTTGTTGATCCAAAAAGCTTAAAAGGAAACTTTTATATATGATAGGCTTATCTGCCCTGGAATACAGGTAGAGAATGTTTATCCATCCCTACAGGATACAATTCTAGATTTGACGGTGTGTTAGTTTTAGAATCAGAAGGAAACTTGAGTCCTGCCTTCATCTTGAGCAAGTTACATAATCCCTCTATACCTTGGTTTCCTCAAATGCAAAACAGGGAAAACACTTGCCCTGTGGGTAGGAGTGTTTCAAGGATTCAATATCCAATGAGATGGTGTGTGTATGTCTGTATGCATTAAAAACGTAAAGTTATAAGTAAAAAATAGAATGTTAGCCCTGGAAGGGAACTTAAAGCCATTTACAACCATCTCCCAATTGAGAGGAAGCTATTCGTCTAATGAAGGCATACACACTTGGAGGTCTGAGTTTTGACACCTCTACAAAAGTTATCAGCAAACTCGATTCTGAAGGAACCTGACCCATTATTAAAAGCCCTATACCATTCAATAATTAAAGCATGGTATAAAGATAAATCAAGGAGTCATTTTTATTCTCAAAGAAACACACGGTGTAAAAGGAATAATAAAACCTAGTGATTTAAATCCCTATAAAATTAATGTATTGTATATGAAGAATTATCATAAAACATACTGACATTTATAGAATTGTTTCCAAAATACACTAAAGGAATTCCTTGTTAGAGAAAACAGTGGTTTGGAATCGTTTCCTCATGTGAACCATAAAAAGTCTTATACTTGGGTACTTTTATTTAGTTGCTTTAACCACAATTGAGTTCATGTAAATTGGAGCTTAGCTCTCAAATATGTTTAATCTCTCTATTCCCATGCTGGAACCAGCTACTGAATTCTAAGGCTTTTAAAAGGACCCTTCAGTGATATGATTGTTTTTACTACCAGTGAAAATCCGTAAAGAAAGTACAGATTATGATGAAGAGCTACCTTCTTCAACAAAATCTCTAAGCTTGAAATGTGCACATGAACCTTTTTGTAAAGAGTGCACAAATATACAAATGTTTTTAACCAGGTCAATGAGATTGTTTTGGGGTTTGTGTCAATTTAAGCAGCAGTTTTTAATTGGATTTGCTTGATCCACTTAAAATAGAAAATCCTAATTTTCAATTTTCAAGACAAATACAAAATAGAATTGTCTTATATTTGAGGTAGAAAGACTAACTTTTTTTTTGCAAATTGTCCTGTAGGAATTATTATTTTCTTTTATTTCAAAATACACATAAAACTTACCATTTTAACGAGTTCAATATGTACAATATTTTGCAATCATCACTGGAACTGCTATCTATTTCCAGAACGTTAGTATTATCCCCAAAGAAAACACCATTAAGCTGTTACTGCCCATGGTCCCTTCCCCTAAACTCTGGTAACTACTTATCTGCTTGCTTTCTCTATAGATTTGCCTGTTGTGGATAGGGACTATTTTTTTTAAATTGAGACACAATTGACATATAACCTTATATTAGTTTCAGGTGTACAACATAGTGATACAATATTTGTATATACTGCAAAATGATCACCGCAATAAGTCTAATAATATCCATCACCACACACATGTTACAGTGTTTTCCCTTGTGATGAAAATGTTTAAGATCTACTAAGTAACATTCAAATATATGAGATAACAGTATTCACTGTAGTCACCAAGCTATACATTATATCCCAGGACTTATTTATTACTAACTACTTTTTTTTTTTTTAAGATGTTGGGGGTAGGAGTTTATTAATTAATTAATTAATTTTTTCTGTGTTGGATCTTTGTTTCTGTGCGAGGGCTTTCTCTAGTTGTGGCAAGCGGCGGCCACTCTTCATCACGGTGTGTGGGTCTCTCACTATCGCGGCCTCTCTTGTTGCAGAGGACAGGCTCCAGACGCGCAGGCTCAGCAGTTGTGGCTCACGGGCCTAGTTGCTTTGCGGCATGTGGGATGCTCCCAGACCAGGGCTCGAACCCGTGTCCCCTGCATTAGCAGGCAGATTCTCAACCACTGCACCACCAGGGAAGACCCTAACTACTATTTTTAATCTAACTGTGCTGAATAGTCTTTGCCTTTCAGGATCCATTCTTCACTCTTCTCTATTCAGCTCTGGACCTCAGGAAATGAACGTCCATGGACTACACTCATGGGGTGCCCCTCCCCTCTGGCTTCTGCTTGGCTGTGGTTCTCAAGAAGCACTGCACAAACTTTGGAGAATAGGAGAAGCATTTATTTCCTTAGCTTCTTGCCTTCCCGGATGTGGTCACACTGACCATGGCTGTGTTCCTCTATCCAGGGCCAAGACTTGTGTTCCAGATGTCTCTCGTCCAGCTAAATTATCTCTCCAGATCTCGTACCCGTTCTGTCCTTCCCTTCCCTCTTTAGGTCTCTGCCATGTGGTAGTTGCTTCCTGGTTTTAGTTTCACGCTCCCTTTTGGTGTCTTTGAACCCAGCCCGCACGTTCATAAACATTTCCTTCATTAAGAAACTATTCTTGGGGCTTCCCTGGTGGCGCAGTGGTTGCGCGTCCGCCTGCCGATGCAGGGGAACCGGGTTCGCGCCCCGCTTTGGGAGGATCCCACATGCCGCGGAGCGGCTGGGCCCGTGAGCCATGGCCGCTGAGCCTGCGCGTCCGGAGCCTGTGCTCCGCAACGGGAGAGGCCACAACAGTGTGAGGCCCGCGTACCACAAAAAAAAAAAAAAAAAAAAAAAGAAACTATTCTTAGTTGGCCCATTTGAGTGGGCTGTTTCCCTGTGAACACTGACTGATATAATAACTTGGCTGATACACTAACTTGATTTATCATGAGCATTTTCTTTTTAATTATTATTATCATTCACCATTGAGAAGCCATATTAAAAATACGAGGACTTGAGAAGCGTATCATTTCTTCAAGAAAGGAAGATAACAGGGAAGCTGAGGATGAGGGGAAGGTAAACAAAGAGTTATGGTATAAACTTATTTAAAAATGAAATCTAATTACAGGTGTTTTGCTTTCTGTACATAATTTGATTCCTGTTTGTAGAGTATTTTTCATTTAGCCCTCTTTGATTTCACCTTCCAATCCTGACTTGGTACTTTCTCTTCACACTGAGCCTGAGACATGTCCAGCATACACACATACATAATACATGTAGTGTAAATATCAAAAAATAAATAAGTTTGTATATGGCAATCCCAATATACACATTACCATATATAAAATAAATAACTAATAAGGACCTACTGTATAGCACAGAGAACTCTTCTCAATACTCTGTAATGACCTATATGGGAAAAGAATCTAAAAAAGAGTGGATATATGTGTATGTATAACTGATTAACTTTGCTGTACGGCAGAAACTAACACATTTTAAATTAACTGTACTCCAATAAGAGGTAAAAAAAAATTTTTTAATAAATTTAAAAAAATTTTTAATAAATAATTTTATATAAAAATAAATAAGTTTATATAAAAATAAATAAGTATAGCACAATCAATATAACTGAACAAATTAAAATGAATACATAATTGTGAATATATAAACTACAAGGAAAGAATATTTTATGACTATTATCTCAGAAGGAAAAAGATGTGTTAAAAAATAACCAGAAAAATATTTTTAATAGATAAATATTTTTAAAAGATAAATGCAACATGTTATAAATGCATTTTAGCTTGATCTGTGCTTGGTCCATAAGATAGAATATCTTAAATTGCTAAAGACATTATTAATGCTGGTTATTTAGGACGTGTCTTTCAGTTTGAAGATCATGCTTTTAGAAACTTTGTCTTTGAGATGAGGTCAAGGCTCTGGTTGTGTCTGTAGCTATTGAAATTCCAGGCAGCATTTTGCAGTAGATAGTATGTAATTCTTTAGGATGTGACTGAATTTTAACTTGGGTAAATTTGAACTATTTTGTGGATTTGTTTCTCAATTGAGAGGGACTAAAGATCTGGACAGTTTTAAGAGAATTTAGTATTAAAAGAGCACAGCAACTTTCATTTTTAATGTATTATTAGTTTGGAAATGTCCTTGTGTTCCTTTTTAATTTAATTTTGATCTTTTGAATTTTGAAAAAAAATAAGGATGCCAAATACTTTACGTGTTAGCCAACGAAGAGAAAAATCTTGTAAGAGAATTTTGTGTACGGCAGAGCACCTTATAATCACCTCATAAAAATAAGACATATTTACAAATGCCAGGTTTTCAGTGGTGCAATAAATATGGCAGTGACTTAGTTATTCAGTACAACTGCTAGGGAAATAGACATGTAAGGATCTTAACAAGCTTTGTTATTCAACTCTGAATATGAATATGAGCTTTACAAAATGACTGAAAGAGAGAAACAACAAAACTGCAGTGGCTTTCAACTGAGGTCAGCTGTAAATCATCCAGTTTCTTGGTTTAGACTCAAGAATCAGAGCAAAGCTTTACTGCTTCTCAAAGATTTTTCAATGAATTTACTTATAAGGCATGTTTCATAGACTTTAATATTACAAATTTGTGGAAATGACAGCTGTTTCTTCTCTCCAGACTTAGAGGGAAAAGGTAAAGTAAAAAGAGGAATGCAATTCTCCCAATAGAAAGAAAAATTTACTGTGAGGTTTGTCCAAAAAAGAATATCAGTGGATTCTGACATTAACAAGTTCCTAAACATAACTTTTACTCTATAAAAACTAACATACTGAAAAGACTAAATGAAAACCAAGTTAATGATGATGTCGTTAAACAATTCATACAGAGGAACTATCTCAGTAGGTAAAACAAGGCTGCATTAATGACTCAGTGCAGAAATAAAATCGATTCTTAGGACATAAACTTGTTTTAACCCCTTGAGAATTTAGGCCTAGTCCTTTTATAATTTGTTTTACACCCTTGGAAGCTAAGGGTTTATAGCTCTGAGGTCATACCTTTACCAAGAAGTAAGTTTCCTTATGATATCTGGCTTGTGGATTATTAAAGTTTTGCTTGTTTTAATTTTTTAGGACATTTGAAATAATTCATGCCACTTTGTTTCTCTATCCATGTCAAACACCCCAGTGATGTCAAAAGTGTGAGGAAAATTAAAGACAAATTATGTTCTAGTTTCAAAAAACTATATTAAGAAAACTGCTCCATTTTAGTAGTGAATTAAAGAAATTATATGCATATAACAGATTAATCCTTCATTAAACCATCAATAGAATTAGGGAAGGTAGTCAACAAAGCTTGAGATTGAAGAAATATAATAAACTCTAGTCTCCAGATACGTGAAGAACAGAGTTTGCATCCAGCATAAACACGCGAGGAGCATGCTATTTAAACTATTGGATCCTCTCTGTATATATGCGTTTTGATAAACTGCAATGAATCTATGAACAAAAAAAGTAACATTGGCCCCTTTTTCCAACAGTGTTCTACAAATGCAAACACAAAAAGTACAATGCATTTTTTTAAATGCTCAAGATAATAAAGTTAATTTATAGCATTTTGTGCTTCTCAGTTTATTAATTATCACTTTTATCTAAATCTTTCTTCGATCTCATTACAATTTATGTTTCTACATTGGGACTCCTAAGAAGGATCCATTGTAAAAAATCCCCAGTTGATCAAATGTCCCATTGAGAGGTCTCTCCTGAAATAAAAAAGGAGATGATGGAAGAGTATCTCTATTTGATAAAGAGAAAGAGGGAAGGAGTGGGAGAAGAGAGGAGGGAGTAGGGAAGGGACTCAGGGGGTGATCAAAGTGAAGAGGAGCAGGTGGGGAACTGGTCATTTATGGTAGCAGAGCGTACAAGAGAAGAGGAGGGAAGGACTTAAACATTTATGTTTAAAATACCCTCAATGTGATTGTTACTTTTTGATTAAAACAAATTAACACACCCTACTGTTGGAACCCAATACTCACCATGCAATTTTGTATTTGAACACATTTTGATTTTTTTTTTTTTTTAGCGGTACGCGGGCCTCGGCACTGTTGTGGCCTCTCCCATTGCGGAGCACAGGCTCCGGATGCGCAGGCTCAGCGGCCATGACTCACGGGCCCAGCCGCTCCGCGGCATGTGGGATCTTCCCGGACCGGGGCACGAACCCGCGTTCCCTGCATCGGCAGGCAGACTCTCAACCACTGCGCCACCAGGGAAGCCCCCACGTTTTGATTTTTAAACAGAGCTCACATTGATAACAGTTAAGACTCTTCTATTTGGATTGCAATTGAAAAGTAACAAGGGAAACAAAGTCACGGGCATTTTTACCTTTTCTCACTATGTGTTTGGCATTCTAATAAAAATGCCAATGAAAATAAAAAATAAAACCACCATACCTTCTAATTAGATACATAGAAGATATTGTCTTGTTGATATAGCTTCGTTTAATTTCATTGGTCTAGTTTTAAGTACTCAACGCCTCCCAACAAATTCGAAGTCCTATCCCTGCTCTCCTTTCCTAGGAAGATTCTCATCCTTCAATCCCCTATTTAATGGTGTCTCAGTCACTTCAGGTCAGTTTGGGAAGTGTTTTGTCCTGACCAAAAGTTTTCCCAAGATCTTTCCAAAGTGAGAAGAAATAGAATTCTATGTAAAGAATACTGCTGCAGATTTCTCTTGCTTTGTATTTAGTTTAACTCAAAGTCATTTCTCCCTATAACAAATCAGAAAGATTATTTTAAAAATATCTTTTGGGATAAGCTTCAATTCAATAAACATTTATGGAGCCCTTTCTTTATGTTAAGATTTCATTCTAGGTTCTCTGAGAGATGCCTAGATTAAGAGGATTAATTTACTGACCTTGAACAACTTATAGTCTAGAAAAAGAGGCAGAAACATTCATAACAACTCAACTTAAAAATGTTGTAATATGGGCTTCCCTGGTGGCGCAGTGGTTAAGAATCCACCTGCCAATGCAGGGGACACGGGTTCGAGCCCTGGTCCGGGAAGATCCCACATGCCGTGGAGCAACTAAGCCCGTGTGCCACAACTACGGAGCCTGCGCTCTAGAGCCCATGAGCCACAAGTACTGAAGCCTGCGCGCCTAGAGCCCGTGCTCTGCAACAAGAGAAGCCACTGCAATGATAAGCCCGCACACCGCAACGAAGAGTAACCCCCGCTCACTGCAACTAGAGAAAGCCCGCACGCAGCAAAAAAGACCCAACGCAGCCATAAATAAATTAATTAATTAATTAAATAATTTTTACAAAATGCTGTAATAGTGGGAAAGCAAGATTGATGCCACCCAGGATGATCAGGAACATTATGAAAATAGGTTTTGAAAGTTATCTTGGATTGGGATCATTATGTTTGCATTGGCACATGTGAAAGAGGCCTTGGGTCTTATGCTACTTCTTGCTAATGACTAAGGCCACATTTATCAGTAATCCTTAGAAGTTCTGAGGTTTTCCATCACCGTTCCTGTTCTTTCTTACAAAAGTTAAAAAACGTCTGACTAATTTAGTGACTTAATTAGCCAGAAGTATTGTTTGGTTTCTGAAAACTGTGCTTACCTGTTCAAAATGAAGAGGTTGAGTGAGCACCTTAGAATACATCTACAGGATGACTGGCTGGGATAAGTAATCATGATTCAACTATATTTTTCTTTCTTTTTTTTTCTTTTTTTTTTTTGCGTTACGCGGGCCTCTCACTGTTGTGGCCTCTCCCGTTGCGGAGCACAGGCTCCGGACGCGCAGGCTCAGCGGCCACGGCTCACGGGCCCAGCTGCTCAGCGGCATGTGG